>NW_010428458.1:90863-122517 GCF_000710305.1 Buceros rhinoceros silvestris
TCTTTCCCACAGCTTCACGAACAGTAAACATATGAGTAAACATATATCCTCCCTGAAGAGCTTGTCAGGAGCCATGCTAGTCCTTCACAGCATCTCCAATAACACTGGTACCCAGCAATGATTCCGCTGTTGGTAACCTGCGGCCCAGGAAATAGCTTTGTGCCCAGAGTGCCCAATGTCACTGTAGAAAGCCAATTCAGTACCACAGAAAGGTACAGTCTCATAACTATCAGATTCTGCATGCCTAAGCAACCAGAATTAGGAATCTCAGCAACCAGCTGAAACAATGACTTCCTACAGGATGGATTCCTGTCCAAGCTTGGCAAAACTGGCTGCTTGGCTCAATGGATGGCTGCCTGTCTCAGCTAATCTCTGATCAGTCGAGAATAAATGGTTCTATATACACACACCCATAGGTTTTGAACGAAGACAACTGATGTTCTTCATTTCCCCAGGCAAGTAATAAGAAACCTTTGGAATAGGGACCATGTAAATTGTTTCTTTGATCCTGCTGTATCCTGCAGATTTAGCAGCCTTGAGACTGAGTTTTATTCTTTTCCATTTCAATTGCGAGATGAAAAACACTGCAAATCCAGCGTGAAACCTGGACCAAAGAACCAATAATCTTCTGTTGACGTAGCAAAGCATGTCAAGGAAATATCATCTCCAGGTGTAATCTTCAGAGGGAAATCATCCACAAAGGCAATCAATTTCAGTGTTGAATGAAATAATTTAAGTCCTCTGAAAGTGTAACTGTTACAAAAAGATTTTTTCACAGATCTGTTCCTTTATTACTGCCTATATGGAGATACTATCAACATTAAGGGAGCCTGGAAGGACTTTTTCTTTTCCTCTTTCCCCCCTCCGCCCCCTTCCCCAACTCCCCCCTTAATTTTATTAAATCATGTAACACAGGTAAAAACAAGAATAAAATGCTCTCTGATGAAGAAAAAAAACCCTCATCAGAAAGGCAGGAAACAAGTTTGTCCTTTTTTTTTGATAAATCATAAAATGATGACAATAAGACCTTTTGTGTTTCATCATAAAGGCTTAATTACGAAATCTTCATAAAGTTTCAGTAGCAGGTTCAAATAGAAATCTCAAGGATGCAGGGATGTGATCAATCTTTTCCAAGTGCTAGAACACAAATCTTCATCATTCTGAACTGAAAGACAACCAATGCAATCCAGTTTTCCTTTTTTTGTGGGGTAACAAGCAGTGCTTACCAACTGACTTCATAATGAACAGCTCTATTATGCTCTTTTAAATCAGTTCTTTGGGTTCTCCCCCTTTACCTGTAAAGTATTCTTAAAATATGTGATTTGCCTTAATCACAGATAATGTGTATCCATCTGAAAATTCTTATTAGCCTATAAAGAAGATTTTGATGATACAGAAGGCAGAAGAACAAACACTGGAGTCAGGAATCTTAACCATAATACTGACATTTTTAAGGCTCTCTTGACAGTCCTACTGACAACAATTCCCCTGGCTTAGGTCTTTTTCCTTGGAGAGAAATCTGGATCATGGCATGAGTCGTGACAAGTAGCATCAATTGCGCTGAATGCCTCGAACATGAAGATCACCATGAATCCATAATCATGCAGAACAATCAATTCCCAAACTAGTGTCACCTTTTTCATCTTGACTTCCAAGTACACTCTGATTAAACTGCAACCAGAGAATAGCAGCTGTTTCTCAGCATTCTCAGAAACATGAAGCCATTTGCACAAGGGAACAGTGGAAGCCAGTGAGGTAAGTACCTCTACCCGCCCAAAAAGTCTGTCACAAGCCTCAGCTTTGAAAGTGCACGCTTCAAGAAAAACACCAGCCACAAGAATGGGAAAATAAAATTTAATACCTGATGGCTTTTCTGCTGTTGATCCCTATTCTGAACCACTCTGTGGCAGAAAATCTAAAATTTACTTAATTCACAGTAACACAGGAATCTACAATGCAATGAATGTTGGAAGCTGGCAAGAAAGCTATGTTTGTCAGAGAGAAAGGGAAACCACAGTAAAGTCTCCTGAAACTGAAGAACACATAAGATTTCACATGTGATAGCAAAACTGGTAACTGATTTTACTATTTATACCAAGGAATATCTTTAATATCATAGATGGCATGTCATCTTTTACCTCATTGTTTGTGAGACACTTTCAATTTTTTTCTAACAGAAAAATCTAGAAATTCCGTAGGCAAGGTTTCTGCTAAAACATCCACTGAAACCAGCGAAAGTAAGCAGGGAAAATTTGACTAAGGCCTTTTGAAACATTAAACCATGCATCATTCCCAAACGGTTGATTTTATTCACTGAAAGTTATTTAAAATAACAGTCTCACATAAGGTGCTGGAAAAGGATTGGTTTAAAAACGGGACAGTGATAGCTGGTGTTGGGTGCAGGCAATGAATTGTATTCATAAGCAGTTTCTTTACCTGTTTCCACTGGGGTATGGGAGCAAGACGGCCCTGCTCTCGTCTGCTGGATGGTTGGTTGTGAACACGCTCTTGATAAGGCAGGACAGGTTGCTGCATGCAGGTTGTAGGGGAAATGGGACCAAGGAGGAAAGATAAAATAGTAAAGAAAACTCAAAAGGAAGGCAAAGGAATGAGATACAGAATACGACAGACAAACATTCAAGAAAAAAAAATAGTGTAGGGGAGAATTCATTTAGCAAGTAAAATATAAAAAAAGAGGAAAAAACATCAAAAAATGGGAACTACACATATTTTTTGACCTTCCCTTTATTTTCATTGTTTCTTCAAACCAGCCCGAAATTCAAGCCAGTATGTAGTGGTTGAGGAAACATTTAATTGGTAAAGGGTGACATAAATGTTTCCATTCTGAGGTTATGTCCACTACTAACACTGATGTGCAGTGTAGCATTGACATACCTGACACAGCTTTAAAGTAGCGAGGTCAGGTCCCACTCACATATGGCCATGGCAGCACAGAGCTCGGCACAAGCTATGAAGACACACTATGCAGCAAAGCAGGAACTCAGGCGTTTGAACCATACAGAGCCTTACACTGCTGACACTGCACTGCCACCAGTAGCTTAAAGTGACTCAGCCTAACTTCAGACACAGCTACCCTGCAATTCAGATACCATGCTGAACAACCAGAGGTCATCAGGAAGACTCATTTGGAATGACACAAATATCCTGACTGCAAAGAAACTCCCAGGCTTCTATCTGCTGCACTTACGTACACATACAAAACTTAATCACAGTTCATAAGAACAAACAGATGTAACCTGGCATGAAAAAGTTCAAATCAGAAGTTAAATGATTGTTCTTAAATGTTAGGAGTGGAACATTCCTGGAAAGCTTTTCAACATCAACAGTAATTATAAAGGAAACATAACTGCTGGTAAGATGTTTGTGAAAGAGAGTGCATAACACAATACAGGCAATAACAGAGAAATAGACTTTTATTAGAAGTTCTTTTCCACCCCATACTCCTAAATTTTATTTTTTTCTTTTGAGTAAGTTTCGCTAGGAGAGCCTTTCAAGTAGAAAAGCACCACTAGCATCAGTGTTAATGAATGCATGTTATTATTCATGGTTTTCCTCCACAGTTCCAAAATACAGGGGTTTATTATCCATTTCCTACCTGTCTTCGCAAGCTCGAGGACTGCACTGGTGCATTCTCCTCAAACTTGGCCAGTAGCTGAGTTGCCATAGACTTGACTTTGTTCTGATTCCCAATGGCAGCATCAATTCTCCTCTCTGTCAGGGCACTCACCAACATCGGCCTTTCTTCTCTGTAGCTTCGTGGCATGTCCTCCTAACAATCAGCGATAGCAAAATTTAACACTAGATTTACAGTTGGATCACTTTTTCCTCTCTACCCCTTTGCTCTGATAGATTTCTAGCACAGTACAAAACAAATCTGCACTTGAAAGCTCACATTTATTTTGACATGTCATCAAAAGTTCTGTTAAACTTTATTTATCTTTTCAACCTTATTTTCATACACTCATGTAAGAAACAGACCACAAATGAAACACTCCCATGAATCTCTTGACCTAAAACAAAGGCCTATCTTCAAAACTTCGTTGACAACTCAATGCACTAAATTTTAACTCACTTGGTACCTATTCGGCTATAAATATTTCAACTGAAGGACTGCCTTAATGGACGTGCTAGAAATGCATGCTTTTTGCATTAAACAAGGCTAAAGTTTAAATATGAATTAAACTTCTGACTATAGTGCATGATATTACTAAAAAAGTTTTATTCTTGGTGTCCTCATCAAACCAAAGGAAATTGCAAGAATAGAACATGAAAGAACTGCAACATTTCATTTGTTGTGTACTATTCTTTCATAGCATCAGTAAAATACTTGCACTAACAAAACAAACCTTGCACTAACAAAAAGATAACCTCTGAAGAACTAATTTTTATCTAAAAAACCTTTCATAAACTCTGTCTGGATATACAAAACTGAAGGACTGAAGTAGGATGAAGAAACCTACCATGTATTTTCTTCCCTGATACCCTCCTCACTGTAATACTTACATCCTCAGATTGGCTGGTTTTTCTCCTCTTTCCTGCACCATCCAGTTCCTTCTCTTTTTTGTCCTAAAAATGGAAGGAGGAGCAAAAAAAAAAAAAAAAACCCAAAGATAAGGATTCTTACACCTTTCTGTCCTGAGATAAATGTCATCAGTGCACTTAAAACAGCCTTGCAACACAACTGACTGATTATTTGGGCTTGTTCTCCATTTGCTTAAGAAAAGGGGTTTTTCCTCATTGTCCTAAGAGGATTCTTACCTTCAAAGAGGACATTCTTCAAACACTTTCAACTAATTGCGAACTGAGTAACTATGTTCCAGTACAAAATATATCCCCAAATACTACCACAACGCTAGGATTTTTTAGACTGAAATATGCCACTAGTTGAGACTGCATATCACAGACGTAATTTTGCAGTTATAAGTGTCATGCATTGTCCAACAGCAAGAGCTGATGAACACAGTTTCTTGTAAACACATCGTGGATACATACGTACACATGCATTTTTAGTACCACCTACCTGGACAGCAGCCTAACAGACACAAGTGTTACTAAGACTGTGGTACGGTTTACCTTTGGAGTGCGTTTCCGGGAGATGCTTTGTCCCAGTTTACTGAGAAAAGAGATGGGTGATTTGGTACTGGCAATTAGGGCAGCTTTTTCTTCTGCATTGAGGTCCAGACTATCTGTTAGCAAAAACAGGTAGGACAAGGGAATGCCAAGACATTTTTCCTGCAGTGCTATTATTAAACATACAACTGAAGGACTCACTATTTTTTTAACATAACACTCTTTTTCTTAATTTCCCCATATATGTAATTATTGTAATGTTCAGAATTTATACCCTTCTCAGCTGCTCTGCTTTTGCCTTTTGCCAAAATCATTCTCCTTTCAGGGTGTTTATATACAAACACCCAGAATAAAAACTGTGTTGGTTTTCTCTATTTAGTTTCATATTTAAGAGCATTATGATCATCAGTATTGTAAAGGAGAGTTCAGAGTTTTGGAAATAATACAGACTATATATTTAAAAGGCTATTAAACAAACTTTTTTTCCCCACACCATAATGGTAGATTTGAATTAAGATAATGAGTAATAAAGAAAAGCTCTTACAAACTTTATTAGTATTTAAAAGGTAGGCCATATTGATTTGTTTTAGGCAATTACATATTTCTGTTCTAATCAAAGATTTTTTTCATCCCTCATTGGCCTGAAGTTAGTCTTGCTATTCATGTCTGGTAAATACCTATAAAACTTTGCCAGTGTGTTAAAATTACCTACTAAACAACTACTAGCAAGGCATCTCACATCAGCTAAGATAGATGAACCCTAATAATAGCAAGAAAACAGAAAAGTTATCTGGCAGTGCTCAGTGAGTTTAGAACTTTTGAGGACGTTATTTTGTATTATCTCATTGTTCTGCTTCTCATGCTGCTAACACGATCTTTATCAGTTGACTTTATATGAAGTCAACTTTCTGTAAAGTTATTAACTAGTGCGAGCTTGTGCAGAAGAAGCATGAATATAACTGAAACCCACATATTCATCCTGAAGCTGTCTTTAAATCTGACAGACATACCCCAAACTCCTTACCGCTAGAAGGGATGGTGTCTTTGAACATCTCGTAGAACTGTGTGAGGTACATCACCATTGACAGTTTATCTGGCTCTCCAACAGATGCCATTTCCTTTCCAGTCATAATGGGAGATATTCCAAACTCTTTTTCAGAAATGTCAAAGGCCAGCTGGTTATTCTTCTCCACATTGTGCTCATCCAAAGAATCAAAGTCTCTGCAAAGAGCAGAAATAGGGCATGAACTGAATCACGTAGAAACTAGTCTTCTGAAAGAACTCAGGGATCTATCTTCTTTTTCTTTTTCCCTCAAAATCTCTCAATTTGCCAGCAACCTTTTCGTTTTGCAGAGTTGATGCTACTTAAGAGAGGAAATGGCCTTAAGTTGTTCCAGGGGAAATTTAGGTTGGATATCAGAAAAAATTTCTTTACACTGAGTGTCATTAAGCATTGGAAGAGGCTGCCCACGGTGGTAGTGCAGTCCCCATCCCTGGAAGTGTTTAAAAGATGTGTAGATGTGGTGCTGCGGGACATGGTTTAGGGACCCTGGCAGTGCAGAGTGAATAGTTGGACTCAGTGATCTTAAAGGTCTCTTCCAATCAGATGATTCTATGAATTATGGTGAACTTTGGTTCAAACATATTCTTCTTTTCTTTTTTTTTTTTGCTCCTCCTCCAAACCCAGATTTCTCTTCTTAAAAATCTTTATTATCTTCTGAAACACAACTTCACTTCTTCCTTTACTGAAGACTGTACTGTTTTCCCCCTACATAAAATCTTTTGTGCACTTGGAACTAAATTAAGCCTTTACTTTTATACCCTTTTTTCCCCAACTGATACATATTTTAGTTTTGCTGACTTTTTCCAAAACTTATAGAACTATATAAAAGCTGTAGTTTGTGGAAATTGATATAAACCATTTTAAAAGCTATTTGAACTATCCACAAGCTATATAGCTATTAAACAGAGTAGCTCAGGTTAACTCAAGTGTACCAACAGAGAAGTAATTCAGTGCACATGGAAGGGAATAACCACATAATTTTTCAGCATGCTTTACACTGGATTATGTCTTTAAGTACAGCACTAGCATTTACTGTTTATAACGCCCCTTTAGGAAGTTGAAAATATTTCAGATTCCAATTGAAGTACCAGAGTCTTTGCTACTGTTATTTCTTCCAGACAGCGTCTTCCCATTCTAGAATCTGGACAACGTTTTCCCAATATATCATGCAAGAGGATGCCCCTTTCCTTCATCCAATCAGCACATTAGAGCCTTGTTTGTGAGAAATTTAACTGAAGCTATGAACTATTCCTAACTAACTTGACAGAAAAAAGAGCTGTCAGTCAATAGTGTTTTCTAGCCAGTACCAGTTTGAAGTTTAATTCTATCAAATCATCCAGAAAGGAAAATGGCAATGCGTTTATCTTCATATTCATCCAGCTATTATAACCTTCCACTCTGCTGGACAATTACTGTATGTTAGCTTCTAAGAAGTTCAATTGAATTCATTTCAACCCATTTCTCCATAAGTCACAAATGCACTGCCTCAGTCTCCATTCTATTAATTCCAAATATCACTAGTTTTTCACCCTTCTCAGTTATTCAAAACAGCCAGTTACTCACATTAAGTCTGGACGGTATCTGTGGATAATGGCACACAAAGCTAGGCCACTTTTCCATGACATCGTGAGATCTGTTACATTAACACCAGCATATCCATCAGTTTGCCTCTGGCACCAGCTCAGTAATTTACTAGAGCGAGCTACAGACTCTGTTTAAAAAAAATAAAAAAAAAAAATAAAAATTCACATTTTTAAGCAGATATGCACAACATCTCTTTCATCAATTCTAAATACAACATAAAAACCCATGAATCAACAAATAAAATCTTCATGTAAAAAACCAAGCTCCTTCTACAATGGGCAATGCAGGACAGAATTCTTATTACTTTAAAAAATACTATCCTATCTATTACACATCCAAGGAAGGAGTTTTAATTTCCTAAAACTGAATTATCTAAGTTATAAATTGCCAGGCTTTTCACCCTAGCCCTTGTAAAAAAGCTCCAGAAATTATGAAACAGTCACAAAGGCCTGTTAAATATGATCAAAAGGATATAGAGTAGCACAATGCTCTCTATAGCCCAGATACACAATTTCTAATGGAAGAACTACAAACGTGCTTCTGCAACTCTTTCTCTTGAAAGCTTTCCTTTAAAAGCACTGACCTGTTTTGACCTCTCCTTACTGCAAGATCTGATGATATTACAGCCTGAAGGGACATGGTTGCAGGGCAAAGAACAAATCAAAAGACTACATAGCTATTCAGCAGTGAAAGGGAGGCTTAGCAGCAAAGCACCATTCTGACAGTCCCCAAACACTATCTGGACATCTAAAGGCAAGGTGTGCAGAAGGAGAAGTTCAACATACCCCCTCTAGGGTACAGGACAAGTAGAGAGATACTGAAATGTTTATCACAAGGCATCTGTCTTTCAGAATAATGCAAGTAAAGTGATGTTTCATCTAGTTAAACTAAGAGATAAGATTAAGGAAAGCATGAACAGGAAAGACTGCACAAGACATACCTTCTGTTATGCTTGTAAAAATTCTGAGTTTACTGTTAGAGTGAATTCAGGCTAGGCATCTGCAGTCTAAGTAAGGACATTGTTGTAGGGTGAAGGAAGTGAAAAAAATGCTTGTAGAAGCAAGTATGCTTAGAAATTTAACATTATAAAGCAAGAGAAATAAGGCAAACAAAAATATGTTTACATTACTTGAAACTTGAAAAATTGGAAAAATAAGCCTGTTGATGTATCCAGCAATTGTTTCATTCTCTAAACCAAAAGACACCAGTTAAATAATACGCTACAGCCCTATTGCTCTAAGGTTCCTGCAGTGATCCAGCTCCAGAATACCAAAGGGAATAGAATAGCAGCCAGGCCTACCATTCCGAGTCAGTTTTGGTGTTCTGGAATTCACAAAATTCTCTATTTCCAGGTGAATGTCTTTCAAGTCTCCTGTATTATACAAGTGGCGTACCTAAAATGACACCAAAAAATCGGAAATTACCAACATGCCTTGTACCCAAGATGCTTAGAGAAAGAGCCAGAGAACAAGAAGGAAACATCCCAAGGCACAAGACGGAAGACAAGTACACTTATGTAGCAGAAATCTCTAGCCCAAGAACCCTAGAACAACAGGGATCAGCTTGTCAGCGCTGAAGAGTCTAACTGACTGCTGCTGCTCAGTGGATACCAAATCGCAATGACAGACTGCTATACTAGAGTATCACAAAGAAAATGAGCATGGACACACACACATTACAGCTCCTGTAATGACTCGTTAAATCTATACAGCACGGATAAAACTTCAAAATCAAAAATTCCTAAAAACGAGTTTGTTCAAGCAGTTTTGTTTGTTCTTGATTACGTATGTGCTTTTCACTGCTTCTATGTTACACTGCCACATCAGGCGACTACCTGTTCCCAAAACATTAGCACAACTTCACTTAAGGAAAAACAAAGCAGATCACAAGCATTCAGAAGCACCATCTGTCCAGTTACCTGCTGTGGCCGCAAGAAGTTGACGTTGATATTGGGATACCGGGTGGCAGGATCAATGCTGTAATGGCTGAAGTTTTTACTCACGTTCTCAGGGGTGGTCTGAGGCAGTAGCCTGTAAATGCTCTCCCTCGGAAAAATAAAATTAAAAAAGAGTTTTGGGCTTTGTTTTGGTTGGTTTGTTTTAGGTGTTACTGCTTTTGCAGTGGTTTGGGGGTGTGTGGTTGGTTAGTTAAGACCTGATAAATAAACTCTTGAGAGATAAACACTGAGATCAGAAATGTTTATCTAACCACTTCCGACACTGAATAACCAAGTTTCAGTATACTAAAATCTGCAATTTAACACAACTCCAGAAATCAAAAGGAGGGGAGAAGACAATACATTAAGCATAACTGAAAGGGTTCTTCTCCAGCACAACAGAGACATTGAGACACTGGAATGGCTCAGGTAGAGTATCACCAAGGGGACTGCAGCACTCGCCCTGTGAGGAAAGGCCCAGGGTTTGTCCAGCTGCTTCTCTGGCATGCAGAAGAGAATGCTCAGGAAAGATCTTACTGCTGTCTGCAAATGTCTAACAGACAGGTGATGGAAGTCTGGCTTCAGCTGCAACATTATTATGCTCACCATTTTTTTTTAAATTAGAACAAATGAAATTTTAAATATCCATTGTGACATTTATATATTTTTTTTAAATTATACTATGGTTCCTGATGATCAGAAGCTGCAGTTGCTTAAGTTTAAAATAGATTCTATTAGCTGTTGCTTTTACTTCATCTTTCAATTACCTAAGTTCTGGTATCTAAAGACATCACCTTGAATCAGCAAAACAGCACTCAACCAAAGAGGACAAAAAAATCAAGAACTCATACTCCAAAGCAACACAAGATGTTGTTTGGCTTATATGAAAAAAGTTACTAATTTAGAATATGAAATAAAAGCAAGTATAGATTTCTTAAAACAAAATCATAAAAGATTTTTACAAGCTAATAGAGGATGGCAAGAATTATTATCTCTGGTACTTTAAAAGGACTTGCATTTGCTATTGCAAGGCTGGTGACAGTAAGTCAGGCTCACTTTCTCTATGTAATACCAATAAGCATCCAAAAAAGGCTCTTCATCTAATCTGCTTTTAAAATCAGGACCAAGAACAGCTGCAACATTTCTTACTCCGCTATAAATATACTTTGGTTTATCAGCTCCTTAGGAAACATTTTCTTCAACTCAATTATACCCACAAGCATCCACTAAAACCACTGAGTATCTGTATCTCCCACTCCATCTATTTATTTGTACTAGAAGAAGCTGGAATGAACGATGAGACATTGGAAGATTAGATTACAACTGAAAGCATGTTCGTTTCCTCTATTACCTCTCTGCAAGAACTTCCAAAGGACTAGCTCCCAGCGACCAACTTCGTACCATCCAGGCAGAGTCCATTGCAGCCAAAAATCCCCTGGCTATTCCAGTTCCCATTGGCCAAAATGGCTGATATTATAGTTCACAAAACAAAACAAAAAAACCGAAACAAAATACAGAGAAAGGTAAAACATTAGTTAAGGAAAACTTGAAACAAACATCAGCAGTATATTCAGATGGCAATCTACTGGGAAATTATAGCTCAGTAATTAGCTTAAAGCTCTACTCCCACTGACCTAGAGAAAACCAGATGTATGGTGAATTGCCCACAAGCTCCCCCAAAGCCAGTTCTTCTGTTTCCAACAATTCATAGCCTGGAGTGCCTTAACAGCTTCTCTTCAAGATTGTACTTTTTAAACCAACTATAAAATGCGAATTATTAATAGGCCTATGGTAGGTTCCGTAAAGAGTCTAATTGTCCCAATACAAAGCAGATGGGACACAACTTCAGAAAAATCTCTGCACACATTTCTTAAGCAAGATCATTACCATCGTAAACATTCTGTTTTGCCAACACTCCTACCCTTCCTTCAAACCTCTCACTTCATTATATAATACACAGCAGCTTTCCTTATAGTAACTCTCTTATAGACAGTGCCTATTTCAGTGATGGGTGCACAAGCCTGTGCTTGTGCTTCAATTCACTGGTTATGCATCGTAAGTTTAAAACACAAACCTCTAAGAGA
Organism: Buceros rhinoceros silvestris; assembly: GCF_000710305.1. Lineage (NCBI taxonomy): Eukaryota > Metazoa > Chordata > Aves > Bucerotiformes > Bucerotidae > Buceros > Buceros rhinoceros. Next base: position 102,622 of record NW_010428458.1, read on the forward strand.
CTGTCCCCAACCAGTGCCACAAGTAACTGGTGGCCATTCTGTTCTCGCACCAGGGCTGCATTCTCTGACGCATACATGCACGTGAAATCAAACATGGCCACATCTGGCTGACCATAGTGATTGATGGCAAAGTCCAGTGATGGCAGCTGCTGATTAGTGGAAAAGTCAGCTGCTTCTCTGGCATAGTTTAGCAGAGCCTCCTGGTCCACATTCTCCCGTGAAAGTAATAACTCTGTATCAGCATAATCCTGCCAAAAAGAGAAAAGTAAAAATGAAATAGCCAAATTTATTTTAAGATTGGTATATACAACAGTTAGCATTAAAATTGCCACAGATCCATTGATACAGGGTTACACCATAATTTCTTTCTTTCTTATCTGTGTTTATGCTTCCAAGACAAAATTGGTAAATCTTTTATTGCAAACAGTAAACAGCCCTGCTAGCATTTCTGACTGTGAAAGGCCAAGAAACTTCTGAGCATTTCTATTCACATACTTCAGACAAAAGGCATGAGACCGCAATCCTTATTTATTCATTTGTGGCCAAACTACTTTTAAATCAGCTTTTGTCAGAATAAGATATAGGTAAATTTCCAATACTTTCCTTCTCTTCCTGCTTTTGCATTCCCATAAAACAAGGGAAGTTTAACTCAGCTATCAAATATTACTTAAACATATTTTATCTTACATGAATGAAACCCCCAAACCTACAAAGGGATACAAACTTGGAGAGGATAGGTCTTGTAACACTCTTAACAGCTCAAAATATTTCAGAAGGGCATTAACCACATATATTTGTGTTCTAAAATACACCTGTATAAAAACTTTACATGGCGGAAGAAAAGTATGTTTCCTTCTTTCAACATACCAAAAGCAAATTAAAAAAAATATATTTTATTTTATAGAGAATACAGAAAAAGCTAACACCCACATGTCGTATCACTCCTTTTTCCAGCAAGCTCTGTTTTTTGGCAGTCATGACAAAGTAGTGTGTATCATCTTTGTAGTAGACAATGTTCTCCAAGTCAATACCTTGTGGCAGAACAAAAGACATGGTAGTGAAGGAAAAAGTTATATGCAACACAAGAACTCTTATCAGAAGAAAGTAAATTGAAACGATGTGGTTAAAAAGCCTTAAGAGAGAGACTGCCAAGCAGCTTTCTCCAATGCTTCTGAAGACTTTAAAAACTAAATCTTCAACAAAACCACAAACAGCACATTTCTCCCGCATATAGTTATAGAGTTACCTCTTCTAAAAAATGTATTTATCATCACTCTAAGATTTGCATTCAGATGTGGAACACAGGGAACTGAACTCGGGATTCAGACTTTACCTAATCAGGGCTCAGATTTCCTGAAAACCGTCGGAGAAATAAGTTCTCCGCTTCTGAACAAAAATGACACACATCTGAGTGATATGCATCTGCTTTGTAAAGCTGTATAGAACAGCTGTAAAAATAGGGAAACCAGATTTCAAAGAGAGACAGCAATGACTGACTTTCTTGCACAACATGTTCATTTACTGATTGAACTTGATACTTGAGTTACAAAGTTGTAATAATAAAAACAAGTAGTTTTCACTGGAAATCTGAGAACTGCTGGCAAACCTGTGGCTTCTCGTAGATCCTGGAAGAACTTCTGGTTGAATATGAAGGCCACGCCGCTGATCTCTTCTACTTTGGCTTCAGCTGTGGTGTTGCGATTGATGAAGTTTGCTGTGATAGCAATTGCTAGTTTACCACGGAACTCTTTTCGGCGAAACCCTATGGGAAGGATAGAGTAGTAACACTGAAGAAAGAGAGCAAGGCTCAGTGTGCCATAGACAGTGCCCTCAACAAAATAAAGAGAGAATGGATCTGAAAGATCCAGAGAAAGCAACAATTGCTTCATCAGAAAAATAAAATTTCTTATTTAGGGAAAAAGCTCCCCTCTCTTTCTTTCCTCTTTCCCAAAAATTGGAACTTGCATCAAAAATACCAGGATAAAATTGCCTAATACACAGAATAATATTCAACATTTCAATTTCTAGTCCCAAAAGTAAGAGCTACAACCTACCTGACTAAAGAAAAACATGTAGGAAAATCTATCCAGGTCAAACCAAATTCCATTGCTAGTGCATAGGAAAAAGAAGATTACCCATGTGCCTTTGATACAAATGGATTTTTACATGGACTTTTAATCTCCTCTTTCACTAGTCAAATGTCTTTCCGGATTTTGATTGGGAAGTTAAAGTCCTATTTTTTTCTAATTAATTTAAGTTCTATTTGAAAGAGAATTACAGACACGTCATTACCTTCTAAGGTGTTCCTCCTGCCATCCCCTCCAATGATTACTTCAAACTCATACTCAGATACTGGATGAGTTTTTGGGTGGACCAATGCACGCCAACCTATTCCTGTTGACAAACTCCAAGTTAATGACAATATAAACAGTGCTTATAAACACAGTGCTGCAAATAACCCCACTTCTTATTATTCATAACCCCTGACTCACACAGTCAGTAAAGATACGCTGGAGGGCAGCTATATTGCTGAAGGGCCTATTGCTGACTTGCACAGCCTCTCTGTGCGAATCGGAGGCAGAGTCAGCTCTGGCGGACATCCCACTCCCATCCCCTAACTATCACCTTTAATGTTCACTACAATCCTTACAGTTTCTCTACTATCTATCCCATAAATAGGATGCCAAAAAACAAACAAGCCATCAGCTCCCATGGCAATCAGAGAACAGGTTTCACAAAGATACAAAAAGCCTGAAAAGGATTGTTCACTGACACAAATATCCTCAGTGAATGGAAGGAAAGAAGTTGTTTTAAAAAGGTATCTTCTAAGTGTAACAGGCTTAAATATTTCAGGAGCAATTACAATCTACTATGTCTTGATCTATTTCTGCATAGTACTTCACGTGATTTTGTTTTATATAGTAATTAATTTGGATTTGTCACTAGAAAAAAATAAATCCTGCTACAATTTCAAGCACAAGTGTATTAATAATTGCTCGTTAAAGGAGCATGAGGAAGGACTTAAGAATCATAAGCAGAGTTAAGGAGCAGGAGTCTGTGTGTCCTCCCATAACATCCTTTTTCTCTACTACCCATTTCAGTGCTACTCACTTTCATTCTCCTGATCCTCTGGAGGGTAAACAAGCCCCTGGAATTCCACATTGACATGGATCTCTATTCCCAAGATCAAGGCAACCTTCAAAAGGATAAGCTGGAGCTGACGGATACCTGCAAAAAAAGCAGATGGTAAAAAAAATTAAAGAGCACAGGAGTCCATGCATCTCCGTATGACGTTACATTATCACCTCTCTCCTCTTCAGTTAAGTGGAGAAGTAGTGGATACATCAGTAGTGGATAAGAAAATGACACTGTACAAACACTATTAATTTGAAGGAAGACACCTTACAGATACTGAAATGAAAAAATGCTCCACCTAAACACTAAATTTCAGCTGTGCTGAGATACAAAGACAACAACATGCATAAAGTACTGAAAGAATAAAAATGACAAGAAACTGGAAGGCAAAAAAACAATCTCCAAGACTGAAGTTCCAAAGATGTTTCAGTTTTACTATTCATTGCCAAAAAAAAAAAAAAAGTTAGTTTTTGCTTTGGACAAGCCAAATATTACCCACTATTTTTGCGTCACTTTATATTTTACATTTATGCCCAGTGCAGAACACAGACTGTGGGGCAAACCCTGGGTGTACCATGCCCAGTAAATTTGGGGGGAACAAAAAAAAAAAAAAAGTTAGTTTTTGCTTTGGACAAGCCAAATATTACCCACTATTTTTGCGTCACTTTATATTTTACATTTATGCCCAGTGCAGAACACAGACTGTGGGGCAAAACCTGGGTGTACCATGCCCAGTAAATTTGGGGGGAACAAAAAAAAAAAAAAGAAAAAGAAAGAAAATCTGAAAAGTAACAACTCCTGCGCCACCAAAGCATTTGGCTTTCAAAGGAGACTGATTTATTGGAATTTGAGAATCAACATTATTCTCAATTTTAATATGTAAACCTCTCTTTAATAAAGACTTATTCAAAGGCTAATAGTGTTCTTGGAAATATCTTCATCACTCTTCCAACAATTAAGAAAACCGAAATTGTTCCTCCTTCTTCCAGATCAACATTGACAAGCATGTTCAAAAACATACAGTAATTTTACATTCGGTAATTTTTCTTTTTTACGAGTCCCTTACAGTGCTCAAGAGAAAAAGAATAATGTGACAGCTGCAGGAATGTAACAGCAAAAATAGAAAAATTATCCACAAAAAATGTTTTAAACTTAAATATCCTTTTCAATGCAAGAAAAAAATATGCCTTAGAAGTTACAAAAGATGGTAGGCATATATTGCATATGTGATAATCTCACAACAATGTATTTCTTTCACATCTAGGTTTAGCCAAAATGCATGTTGCAAAAATAATGCTGAACGGTACCACAAGGACTGAAAGCAGTGATTGGTGCAGGCTGACTTCTAATGAGTTACCCCATGCCCTCACCTACTTCTCCCTTTTGAAGAACAAGTGCTGCTGTGCCTAGCCGAAGCTGTACTTACTGATATGGTCTATGGATCCTGCACAGAATTTGCCATAAAACTTTTTGGCGCCAAGTCCCCTCAAGTCATGTATGGTGAATGGCCACAAATGAAGCACGTTATTGCGGGAAAAGGCATCCCTCTTTTCTATGACCACCACCTTGGCTCCCAGGAATGACAGGTCGATGGCTGTCCGAAGGCCACAGGGTCCAGCTCCAATTATCAGACACTGCAAAACAACCAGGACAGAGTAACTCTACAGTCCTTGAAGGAAACAGGTATCTTTACCACAGCTTCCAAGCATCACATAGCTCTTTGGAATAAGCGCTCTTTGCAAGACAAACTGAAATTTCAGATCAGCCTTTCTGTTGTTGCTTGCCACTTATCTACTGATAAGTTAAAGCAGTAACCACAAACTGAAAATAAAGCATATCACAGAGCAGTGCAAAGTTTGGAGAAGCAGGCAAGAAAACTGCCTGTTTGCAACTCTCGTTTTAAGAAGAGCTGTCACGGTGTACTCTCCAAGCTATGTAAGCACCTGGGGAACAGTAATATGTCTGAAGGCTTCTTTCTCCCCCACTCCATTCATTGCATTTCTTCTCAAAAAAAAAAAAAAAAAAAAAAATTATGGCAAATTTTCCTCTCATCTTCCAACACCTGAGCAGGCCTTGGTTGAGAAAATCTCCAGCAACCCAATAAATTCCTTGTCATCAGTAAGTAGAAAAAGAAAAATTATGGCAAATTTTCCTCTCATCTTCCAACACCTGAGCAGGCCTTGGTTGAGAAAATCTCCAGCAACCCAATAAATTCCTTGTCATCAGTAAGTAGCTAACAATGGTTACAGCAGATAAATACGCGATATGCTAACATTTTTATAAACATTATCACTTAGAGTAGCACAGGCAGCAGTCAAGTCAGAGCACTCTAACAGGTCTATGCTGGTGCTTCTACTATTGCAGCAAAGGAAACTTGAGGTAAATAAACATAATGTGAACACAAACTTTGCGTGACTAGGCAACTTTTATCAAAATATTTTCTCCAACCTAACCTTTGTGATATCAAAGGTCTTTCATCTTCTCATATCTTTTTCCACTCTGTTTATAAACACTATCAGAGGCCAACAAACAACTTGAGAATGTCAAGTATTTGTGTATCTAGTGCTGGAAGTACTTTCTGAGAAACAAATTATACAGCAATATAATTTCTTTTAAACTGAGATAGTCAGCTGATAATTCTTACCCACAGAAACTGAAGTCTTCAAAGAAAGCCAGCACAGATATGCACATTCACAGGAGTATAATACATAGTCCATGTTGTCATTTTTGTACTTTGATTTCTACTGAGTTTCAACCAGACCCACAGAATAAAGACCTCACTACAACGGTGACTACCGCTGTCATGCGAGTGTCTTCCAGACCTTACATATTCTTGCAGCTTGGAAAAAGCTCTTTGAGAAATTCTTCAGTATGCTAAAACTTAACCAGAACCCAACCTTCTGATAAACTGCCTATCCCAAAGCAAACCTCTTTGTTCCTTGGTCATCCCCACATGCCAATTTTTACAGTTCATCACATTTGCACCAGTAATACACTGGGGCATAAATTCTGCAAATAACGTGAAACTGCAAATATAAAGCCTGGAGGACAAATAAGACAGTACCAGTTACAGCAGGGACAACATAACAACTGACACGCAAATTCGAAGCAAGACCACTATATAAGATGTCACACAAATCTGAGGACAGAGATCAAAGTCTAGAGGAAAAGGGAAGAGAAGAATAACAGCACTGTTTGTTCAGTGGCTTCAGGGACCTGAAGGCATATGGGAGAAAAGGCAAGCCCAGCTACCGAGCTGTTAAATTCCTAAACAGACCTGTACATTGAACAGGTGCCCAACTTGTCATTTGTGAAAAGGAATATCAATTAATATCAAATATATACTTCCAATTTAGTATTTTTTTCTTTGTAGGCAAGTGTAATTCTCAAACACCACTTAGCCTTTCTTTTTTAAAACTTTTAAGAAAATTAGCTGAGCATATCATATTCACCCGGGTAATAATTTTGCTCATCTGACAACTACAATCTTCAAAGAGACTGAATTCAATCAGCAACAAGACCACACTGACTTGGGTGATTTTTATTCTTTGATAACTTTCCCATATAAAATAGTTATGATGAAGTACAGAACAGCGAAGGAATTGTGCTGAAATCAGACTATGCAAGCTCAGGTCTGCATATTCAAATTATAAAATAATTGCTTGTAATTTTGTCACAGAAATGTAAGAACATTTTTTTCTCTACAATCTTCTCCCCTGCCCCCAAACAAGGATTTAGTTAACAACATCTACATTATGTTTAAGACTCTAGGTGTTCTGGATGTAAAATATATGATACTCAGTGAAGTAAATCATGGTCAAAATTGTGCATTTGTTTTGTTTTTTGTTTTTTGGGTTTTTTTTACCATCACAATGATATCAAATTATGTTGTTATAAAACATCACTAGTTTTAAGCACAATCAAAAACAGAAGAAAAGGCTCTGCTCCCTTTTCCACCTCTAAGACTTCTTCCAGTTTCAGATCTCTCCTAGAAACCTACCTTCTAATACTTCTACAGGCTGCAGTAACTATACAAGATGCCAAGTACAGCCAAGTAAATAAAGACAGCTACTGCATGCCTTGTTCCCTTTCCCCTCAATGACTCCAAGCAACTCCATGCACTAAAGCTGTTTCACCTCTCAGAAACACTTCTTGCACAAGATCTTTCAGAGAGATGGTATTAAGTTTTCCGTTACAACACCATGGTAATGGAACATTAAATGCAAACTTTAATCCTGTATTCTTTGTATAACCAATGAAGAGAGAACATCACTTTTAGCTGTTTACATTTGAACAACCCATCGTGTCCAAGTCTTGCTTTTATGAACGTCGATTATCAGATTTCTGGTTAACCTGGATGCTGGCTACGCGACGCATTAACTGCACAACTCCAGTAATGGCACTTTATCCCTGACCAATTTTTTAAATGGGCAAGTAAGAGCGGTGCTGCAGGGGATGCCAACTTCACAACTGGTGTATGTACAAGTGTATAGAAGCTGAGCTTCCTAAAGAGATGACCGACTTCTGTTCCGATAACACGAGTAAAACCCTAATCTTTATTTTAAATTCTATGACGTCCACATGTCCACTTAAATATCTGCATTTTTTAATCAGTGGTTTGCAAATTACATCAAACATTAGGAGTATAAAATTAAGTGAGATAGGAAACATAATCAGATACAATTCAGTTCTCAAAAGACCTCTACTTTGAGAAGTTACGATTATCTCTTAGGAATCACATATAAACATTTCATGACAAATGCTAATAGGACAGGAAACAAGTAATTAACAGAAACAGGTATGAGAAATACAAAAAATACATATTTATAATTTATTTTAAAATTTCCACGAAGTTTATATACAAAGACATACAAAAATCATTTATCATTACAGGTACATATTCTTTAAGATATACCAACAAAAAAGAATTTTAGTAATTTTCACTTTCTCTCAGCTACTAATTTCACTACTCAAAATGGCGTGAATCCCAAATGCACAGTCCTATAGTTTCTGGGTTGGGGCAGAGGGAGGGTGCCTCCTTTATCTACCATCCAAACCTTTTTACTTGTGTTTTTAATAAAGCATCTCACTAACAGCTGCTTCGAAAGACCAGCTAATTACTCTTTGGCTTGCCTTTACTCCTACTCCTTTTTTCCTTCACTCTCTTTCTTCTTTTTGTCATTCACATAGGAGAATGGCTATGGAATAAGCCCTCCCATTCCTCTAGTAGAGACAAACTCAAAGTGATCATCGACATGTCCATGGCAATCACTCCTCCCTCCCACTCCTCTGGTCCTTCACACTAACACCAGTGAGTTCCAAGGTTTCCCTCTCATCATTAAATGAGAGTCATCTCCAAGATCAGCGCACACCACTTCCACAGTCATTCTCTTAATCCTGTTTCTCCAGTTCCATCCTACAGTCTCTCTAGCTTGGATTTGGTGCACAAAATAGGCTCAGCTTTTGGACTGTACAAAATCTCTAGCAAACTCTTTAGTCAAATGTCACTGCCAGTATGCTTTACCCCTTTTACCCACTATTCAACTGTACTTGAAGAGATTTTTATAGACTGTTACCCACATGTATTTCTTCAAAGCGTGCCCTTTTCTGATCTCTTTTAAAACTCAGTACTCCTCTATGTCTCAAGCTATTCTTTCAGAGCACTGTCTGAAAGACTTCGCTCATTTCTCTCACTCACAGCTTCAAGCAGAGCTTTGCCCATCATCTCTTTATCATCTCCCTCTACAATTTGCCTTTGTATAACTGCATTCACAGGCACTGGTTCAATCAGCTTGTCAGGGCTGTAAATTCACAGAACTTTTCCAACTCAAACTTGATTACTTTTTTGTCCAAGCTAAAATCTCTGCCTTTCTGACACCTCCTCATGGCTGCCTAGTTCAGTTCAGGCCAAACATGATAAAACAGAGCCCTAACATCCTTCTAAACTCACCTCCCCATTTCCCTTCTAGGTAAGTGTCACAGTCAATTTTCTGAGTGTCTTCTTCAGCTGGATTTCAACCTCCTCTCATGTATTTTTTTTTTTTTTTTTTACATTCTCATAATCAAGTACTACCCAAGTCACACAGTTATTCTTCCATTAAATTTCTTCTTTCATATTGCACTTCTATTATCGAAACAACCTCTTCTTCATTGTTAACAAACACAGTCTTGCCAGCTAAGACATATTCTGAGCACAGATGCAAAAATCTTTCTTCTAGTCTTACTTCAAATAAATTAAAATACCACAGCTTCCTCACTCTCACTAAAACATAAGTCACCCATCTTCATTGCACAGCCTTTAACATCTTATTTTAGTCTAGTCATGTTTCATTCAAAGAACAATTCTTGAATCCAATGAATCCAAAGTGCAGCCAAGTTTTAAAAAAAACTATTCTGAATTTTTTTTTCCATGATGACCCTAGTGCTTGAAAGGTTTATACCTAAATATACACAAAAATCACTACATTTATCTTCCTGTAAGTCCTTCCTTTCTTATGCTGCCTTAAAAATGTAAACCTTAACAGAGGTTGGACTTTTGAGGGGTTGAAGCTAATGCCTGCTGTCATTACCAACAATGCCCAACCGTTTTCCAGGTTAATTTATATGCACCTGTTATCTATCATCTGATGTACCAGTTGTAAACTTTTTGAGAAAACCATTGTCTTTACAAGACCCAGGACAAGCGCACCTTGGTCCATTAGTAATTTTTCAAAGTGTTACGGTAGTAATTCATTAATAAATGCCACCATCCATATGAAAATGACCACTGGAAAATGAAACAGAATAAACACTCAGGAAACTAACATAACTTTCTAATAACTAGCTGGGATTTACACCTCAGTCCACAGATCTGAAATGACTGACATACCCTAAACAGGACATATTTCCACCTCAGTTCACTACTGAGGAATTAGTCATTAATTCTCCCATTAAGATACTTCCTTCTCCCAAAAGGTGCATATTCAAGAGAAGCAGCAGCATCTATTGTCCTCTACAAAGGACAGAATCCTGTTCTAATTTTATCATATTCTGCACTACCTTTTCTAAAAAAGGAAGAGTGTATGATTATTTGCAAAAGTAACCTATTCCATTCACATTTTGATGAATGAAATAAAGAACTGCTTTCAGTAACAACCAAATCAATAAGCTCATACTGTTCAGTCCAACAATGGTGCAGCACATAAATACCAGCTCGAAATAATTCAGGTTAAAAAAATTTGGGGTGTGTGTGGAAAAGCAGGAATTTGTGCAGTAAATCCCACACATACCAACCTTTTAAAAGGAATTGGTATGAGTTTCCACAGTATTTTTTTTTTCTTCTCTGAACCTGGAATACAAGTGATTACTTTGTAAATAACAGTAAATAAAATATTTTGCCAATCTGTCAGGAAAGTTCACTTTTCTTGAGAGATTCATGAGAATTTTCAAATTAAAACTGGGAATTTCCAAAACATACATATTTTGTATTTAGACTCCAACAGCAAGTTTCGCACCTCTGTTATTGTCTAGTAAAATATATATAGTATTAAAAAAAAGCCTACCAAGATTAAAGGCTTTCCAAATAAGATTTTCTAAGCCAGCTATAGTATTGATGCCACAAAAACCATAAAACACAGCAACTTGCAGGCCTCTTCTCCTTAATAAATTACAAATATTCCACTCATTCCAAGGGTTTCCATTTAGCTTCCCCAATTTAGGTGGGCAGTCAAATTTGGTAGTAGCAAATAACATTTTTTATTGCAAGTCAAATCCTAACAAATTGAGACTATATTATAAACAGCATGTGTGAGAACAGTCCTGAATCTCCCCTAGGCTTATCGTGACCACAGGCAAATATTTTTCTACATTTTTTATTGTGTATTCCAGAGACAAACTGGGTAATAGTTGCCTTGACCACTATGAATAACTCTCTTACCTTTGTGTTGGCGCACGCTTTCCCCTTCTTATAGTCCTTATGGCTGCCTCTTTTATCCAATTTGGCCCACAAGGCTTTGGCTTTCCAGTAATTGAGCTTGGACTTGAGTTTGTGATAGAAAGAACGATAGTCCTTAGGCTTTAGTTCTAAGTAGTCACAGAGCTCTTGGAAAGCCTTGAGAGTCCCCTTGCAGGTTGAAGCCTGGACAAATCTGTCGAAGAGAACATGAGCCTGGTTCACCTTCTCATTCTTACTTTCCTCCATGTTTCACACTTCACAGCTGCCCTGGGGGGCAGCTGTGCTCTTCCAGTCTGCCAGATTTCCCGATGCTTCTCTGTGCGCCACTTTCACCTCTGGCTTACAAACATTATTAACCTGTAAAATAAAAAGAAGAAAATGTAACTGAACTTGCTCTCTTTTTTCTTCCCAAATTTTGTCTAAACCTGCTGAATTGAGAGCCCCGATTCTCAATAACTAATAAACACGTCAGTCCTCAGTCAACTGATAAATATCCTGAGGATTCCTGTCCAAGCTGACTGAAGCGTAACCTTCCAAAGTTCACCACGCCTCGCTGTGGGACATCTCACCTCCATTAAATCACAACATAGTTTACCCAGAGCCAATCCCTAGGAAGTTTTATCATTTCATCTGAACAGTAGAGATGTTATGTGATGTTTGGAAGTAAGCAGGTTATAAACAGACTACAGACTTACTGACATAGCAGTCATTGCAATAACCAGATCACCCAAGCAAGTACCTCTGTCAGAGTCCTTGCAAATGCTGCTTTTGTACAGTAACATAACAAACCCAGTGATGATGGCTACTACAATCCTAGAAAGAAGTTAAACCTACTAAAAGTAACCAAATGCTAAAAAAAAAAAAAAGTCAAGACTGAGAAAAGAGCCTGTCTGTGTTGCATCAAGCACTATAAACATCTGCCTTATCTAGAATCTATGCATATATTCCTGTCGGTAAGGAAGCAGCATAAGAGTGAAATGTGGCAGATGCATGATCCTCATGAGATTCTCTATTCCCCAGTTTACAACTTCTTTTGATATGCAGGTCCCTACAAAATTTTAGGTGGTAGTTGGGGTCCTTAGCAAATTAAGTAAGCTAACAAGAGGTCTGCTACTCCTAGTTGCTTTTCTGGGATCCCTCAGAAGCAGCCTGCAGACCTACAGAATGAATTGTTTGGATCACAAATAGCAGATTTTGTTTAAAGAATAGATGTTTTCTCTCCTCCCCTCTATTTTATATATAATAAATCTCTTTCCTCTTTTTATACATAAGACCATGTACATATGTATAATAGATTACTCTGTTCTCCAAGAAAGAATAGTTCTGTTTGTCTTCAGATTGCTGGGTAGCATGGGCACGTATTTGGGAACTATGGAAGTAAAAGCATTTCTGAGATGCTTTTTGTCCTTTAGGGGTTTTTTTTGTAAAGAATGTTAAGGTAAAAAAGGAAATATGCAGACTCAGATAAAACCTTTTAGATTCTCACCAGCTCTTTTCCTGCTTCCAGACGACAGGAAGCCAAGTCAAACATTACAGCTCATGTCTCTTCCCCTCCTGTACGACAGCCCTGCAGTAGTTTACTGGGGCACTCCTGCATTTCACCATAACATGGTATTTATTGCTTATATTTAGAAATAGCAAAGGAGACCTGAAAACCTTTACATACAGCCACAAACCGTTTGTCACTAAAAATAAAAACAAAATTTCCTACAGAAGCCACAGTACAACAATGGATTATACAGAAGAACGTGATTCTGACTATTAGGACAAATGCCTGAGAGGACTCAGTACACATAAAGCTGTTTTTTTAACTGGCTGATAGTGAAGCCTTGCCTGTATCAGTACTGCTCACTAAACAGGATGGAACTAACTGCTTTCCTTATTTTTAATCTTAACTTCACTGTTGTGAAGCTGGAAACATGCTCCAGGCTTGCACCTCTGGTAATCCCGGCACTACCGCAGAAGTCTAAGACGTTGTGCTTTAAACCTGTGTCTCCTCTTCTATTTTCAAGAAGAATGTTAAAGAAAAAAAACTCCAACAAATCACTTCATGCTGAAGGAGTAACTTCAGTGTGTCTGTGTAATGCCGACACAATAAAATACCTACGAGTCTAAAGACGCATGACTCATTAATCAGCACAATCTTGTAAACTGAATACTGTTTGCTGTCACCTTTCCCCACTTCTTGCACCCCACTCTACTACCCAAACACTCATTTTACACCAGCAGTTCAGGTGACTGACACTTCCTAAGAAAAAGCAATATGACCTAGATTAAGTGGCATAGCAATTTAAGTCTGTTAGTCCACAGCCCATTGCTGATATAGCCAGATGTAAGGACAACATAGGTTTGATTTCTTACTCTTGCTTCTGTGGTACTCTTTCACCAAAGGAGAGAAGTGGCACCGGTTCTGCACTGCTCACAGAGATCCCAAAGTTAAAATCCAACCTACTTTCACTCTAGGAACTTACTGCTTTGTGGTCGAGGTTTGCCAAGCCAGGACACAAACCTGCAAAAGCAGGTCATTTTATGCAGCGCAACTCATAGGGCACATGAACACAGCAGTTCTGATGACATCTCGTTTCGTGCCAGCTGTAAAGTCAGTTATTCCCACAGGCCAAATACGGAGGCTTCAGTCATCGCAGAAAGTCACTCCCCAGAACTCTGCATACTTGATGTAAACACCCAAAGGCCTTCGAACCCATGAGCAACACGTCAGAGAACATGGAAACTACCGGAGGAAAGGAAGGGCAGGCAAGAATTATTTGCCAAGTTTCCAGGGTATTTGTATGCCTTCCTGGCTATTCTGCAAGACTGCAGTATCCTGCATGTTTTGTCTCGAGGCAGCTGATTGCTGACTCAGAAGCTCTGTAAATTCTTTGGCTGAAGTGTTTCAAGAGAAAGACAAAGCCGGTGAAAAGATGCATGCAACGGCAGTGTTCGTGTTGCTATTTACAATAATAGCATGAGGTTGTCATTGACTCACTATGCTCAGGATCTCCAGCACTTGCCCAGGACAAAAGACACCAATGAAAAACAAGGTCATAGGCAATTAGTAATTCCAGGTGGTGGTTCCTTCCCACAGTCACCATGGATGCAGGAATATGAACATTTTACTAAATACATATATGAGAAAGGAAGTCCACTGCCCTACTTCTGTCAAACAGAAGAGATGAGATTTTGCAAATGATACACATAATGAATTCAGTTGTACAAATTCAGGTTCCTGCAGAAAGTGTTGCAAATGCAGGGCTCCTGTATTTCAGACAAATAAATCCCCATTAAAGGAGTCACCCCCCCTACATTTTCCATCCTGATTTTGTTAACTAATTGTTCATTGTTCAACTAATGACTCGAGCCGGGAAAAATAAAATATTATGGGGGTGCATTTTCCAGCATTCTTCTCCACTTTTTTCTTGCGGAAAATACTGAGTTAATTCCATCTAAATTCACAGCTTGTACTGTCTAGCTTAAAACAGCATTTTGAGTGAATAAAACATTTGCCAAAGTAACTGCCCAGCTCCACTTCAGAATGCCAAGTTTCTCTGAGCACAATGTAAATTCTTTCTTACATTTCAGTTATTTCACAGCCAGACAAACACCACAGATACACCCTTGACAGACAAATCTCTGAGAAGTCAGAGATGAACTGCAGCAGTAACATATGGAATCTGAAAGCAAGTTGGTTCATCAATCAAACTACCATTAGCTCAAATGGCCCAAATGTCCATTGATTTCATCCTTTCTCAAAAGTTTCCAGTTCCTCAGCAATATTCCCTGTGCCCTTGTCTCCCTTCCATGGCCTCTCAGCTTCTGCCTAAGCAAGAGTCAGTAACACACTCTGGAAAATCTGAGATTACTGCAGTACCTAGGCAGCCAGTACACACTTGCAACTTGGCTAGCAAAAGCCTAAGCATAGATTATTGTTAAGCTCATGCTGCAGACAGTGGGGACACCTATTTTTGTCTCTTTCCTCCACCCAGACTCCAGTCGTCTTGTACGAAACCAATTACCTTTGAGACTTATTCCCATCAAATCCGGATGAAATTGTTCAAAAGTTATTAAAGATGAACTGAAAAGCAGATGGACAAATGGCTCAATCCCATAAGCCTCTCTTCTTTTGGAAACCACACTAAAAAGTTTTTACTCCCACAAATGAAAAAGCTCTGTTTTCATTTCCGGGATTTGAATTGTTTTACTTCTACTGGAAACTAAAGAAATAGACTTTGCTACAAAATGCTCATGACTTTCTAAGTGAACATGGGTATCAAAAGGTGCAGCTTTAGGGCAGCAGTAAGACTGTGGAACAGATGGCAAAAAAAGTACACTTTTGACAAGAAGAGCTAAAGTCAAATCTGGCAATTTTTTTAGCTTCATATTACGCAGACAAAGAATGGGAAAGCAGGAGGACAAAGGCGTGGTTGCTATTGTTTCCAGCTTCCCTTTTACAACAGATGGAAAAAAGGAATGTCAGCACCATCCACAGTATGTTTTAAGATGCTATTTAGATCTGCTCCCATTCATAAAATTCAACACTCAAGCAAATAGACTGACAAAAAGATATTTACATTTTAATATGCTTATCAAACCTGATTTGGTGGGCTTCTACCCACCATATGGGAGTGAATCTTTTGGGTCTTCGCTTCTTTCTTGTCTACCCTCCCTCCCAAGCCAGGACAAACGCAGCAGAAGAAGATCAAATAAGAACTTGTGAATACAAGAACCCATATTCTTAATGAGAAGATCAAAGCAGATCTATACAAACAGTTCACAGAATTCTCGTGTCAAGAAAAACTCAATTCAGTAATGATTTGAAAAGAAATGCAAATTATATCCAAGAACAGAGAAACATACAAAACCAGAAGCAGTTAACAGATGTTTTGGTTCCCAAATTCACATCAAGGTATTGAAAAGAAACGGTTAGTAATAAACACGGTACACATTTTTCAAGTGCCACAACACAAGTACTGAAAACATTAGACCTACAAAATAAAACCTTTTATCTATAAACAACAAACATACTATCCTGCTGCTTTGGTGTACAAGACTCTTTGATCACAGCAGAGTCCCTGCGCTGAATGAACACCAACCTAAAGAAAGAGACCAAGAAATAGATCATCTCTCTTCTCTGGAAGAGAGAAAAAAAAGAAATCATACCAAGGAAAATGTAGTTGACCCTTGTAAGATAAAGGAATAGCAGGCCATCTGGATAGCTTCGTTAGACAAGCTTCAAGAAGAACTACTGCTTAAATGCCAACAGCCACATACTAGGGAGATCCCTCACAGCACCAATTTTCACATCAGGTGACCAGTAACTAATGCAGTGATGCCTTCTCACATAGCACCAACTCATCAGATGTGTGTTTGGGAAGCTGTGGGCATTCTTTACATCTTGGAAGTGTCACTATGCTATTAAAAAAATAAAAAAAAAAAAAAAAAAATCACACGGTGGTGCTCTACCTGCACAGCAACATCTTGGAAATGTCACTATGCTATTAAAAAAAAAAAAAAAAAAAAAAAAAAAATCACACGGTGGTGCTCTACCTGCACAGCAGAAGAAAACTTATTTCTCAAAGAAGTAAATGTGCTTTTCTTCCAATGGTAGAAAGATTCCAGCAGAATCAAAACTCTTATGAAAAACTTTCTGGAACATGGTCATTAACATAGCAAGTCATATGAGCAACAATTCCCTTTACAGACCTCCCAAAACCCAGTGACTTACAACAGCAAGGGCACCATTTGTTATCTGGATGGTGAAATCCAGGCATCTCCCACAAATCCTCCCGAGAAAAACACAAGTTCTCAAAACACAAATCTGAGTGTTTCAATATAGAGAGCTCCCAGTCTACAAGCGTTTTCCATACAGACAATATCCCACACCTGTAGGCCGTCAGACCATGGGTATTTTCTGATGAGCAACACATATCCCACTTCTAAGGTAAATAAATGTACAATCACTTCCCGCTAGGTGAAAGTGACTTCACTACCAGGCTGAGGTACATGGACGCTTCTTACCCTATCACTTAACAGGACAAGAAGGTTGAATGCCATTCCCTCAAAGTGCTTTGAAGCTGTTCCTGACGTTACATTTCAACTAAGAAATCCATTCTAAAGTTAGTTCCCACCCAGTTTTACAAGCTGGACTTCCCCAGACTACTTCAATCTATTTTTACGACTTCAAACGGGGATAAAACAAATCAGTTGCCTTAGCACACCAAAGCATACCAGGTTTTGACATCATACAGGACATGGACTGATTTATCTTTCTGAGCCAACATGCTATGCCACAAGGAAAGGAGGTTTTCAGAATAGCTTTAGTGAACAGAGAACAAGAACATTGTTCTGACCTGATTATAAATATGGAGCAGAACAAGGACTGGAGACTAGAGACCCACTATAATGACCTCTGAAGCCCCGTAAGCCAAAGTCCTCTCAGGCTTCCAAGTTCTGCCAGCACACTGATTACTGTAAGCCATTCCATGACACAGAGAGAAAACTGATAACATCTTTATTTATTTTTTTTAATCTTACAAAAGAAATTATCTAATGAAACTTACACAAACAGATTTTTAATAATTTAAATTAAAACTTCTATCTGTCAAAACTTGACACAGGTCTTCTGTCAAAACTACAGCACAGACTGCAATGATCTCAAAAGTTAATGCAGGAAAGAGAATCAACAGGGACAAAGAAACAGATACAACTACATTATCTGCAAGTGACACAAGGAAAAAAATCACCATTTTTCACAGACCAGGTGAAACAGTTCACCTGAAAAATGAAAAGGTTTAGCATCTGATGTAGTAAGTGCTTGCTCTCTGTTAAATGCAATTGTCTCCACTCACAGGCTTCAGTTCTCACTTTTATTACCTAATTCTGCCTTACGCAGGTCAAAGATTACTAATCATGGCGCCCAAACTAGGCTGAACTTACCAAAGCCACCTTCAATTGGGTCATGAAGAAAAACATCTTAGCATCTCAGAAGCAAACTCAAAGACTGCTTGTTTATGCCAGCATTTATTATAATCAGGGAGGATGGCTGCCTGGATTTTAACTTCAACACTCACTCCTCAGTGGTTTGGTAAATACCAGGCTCACAAAACAAAGAACAAATATTCCGGTTATGGACATTAAAGATATGCATGAGAAAGCAAGCTTTATTTGTGCTGCTTCCAACTCTCAGCTGTTACGAGTGTGGAAAAGAGTCAGGCACTTCCTCAAAGGAAGTGGTGGAGAAGAAGGGCATTAGAAAACAGGATTAGAAGACTCATAATTCCACCCACCACACACTCAACTAGCTATGACATCACAAATTGAGTACACTGCACACGGGAGTTCACACAGATATTTAATGGATGTATATCCCACTTTGGTGGTGCAAGATGGAATATGGAAAGCAAAGGAACTTCAAAATTTCAGAATCTTTTTTCCTGCATTTTTTCCTAATGCAGATCTTGCAAGATTTTTGGGAATCAAGCAACCAAAGTAAACAGACATTAGAATAAAAGAGCCATCAAGATTTCTCTATCCCACAAACAATTTCATTTAGAGGCTGTTGCATTTTAAAAACAAAACAAATCCCAAGCTTCATTCTAGGAAAAGTCCAGGAAGGGCTGGGACCGTGCTACAACCCATAGATGCAACCTTAGCCTTTATAATTATCAGGTAAAATATACATGTGAAGCTCAAAAAACACCTGAAAACCAGACATTAAACTCAGACCTCCAGAACTGCCACCTCCTTTCCCTAAATTAGAAAGTTCCAACAAGGAACAGCATTTCAAGGACTCCCCTGCAGATGAGACCAGCATCTTGACAAGTGCCTTCCACAAGGCTTCAATTGTCACAGTTAATAGATCCAGCACTCTATATCCCAGCTATCACATGCTCCAATCCATCACTGCCCCCAACTCGTGCATCACCAACAGACCCAGGCTCCAGCAGCCAACTCCCCCAAGCTTCACTGCTGCCAAAGAAAATCCCGCAGTGCGTTTATAACCATTGAGGGGTGTACCTTACTCACGTAGCTCAAATCATTACACCTTCTCCTTAGAAGTTGTGTATGAAAATGTGTTCTCTGTAGTTTCCCTAAATGCCATTTCTGGTTTTAGATAATGACAAGGAACTTGATCTAGGGCAGGTGCAGCATGCCATTTCTTGATGCTCTGCAGGCCACCACAGGCCTATACTGTCCTCCCACATTAGTCACTAGATTAGACCATAATATCCAATTAAGCAATTTCACTTCATTTTGCAAATGCAGAGAATTACACACCTCAGCAAGAGCACTATTGCATGAACAGAGTTTGAACAGGACACAAAGCAGGATTTGAAGGGAACCAGAACGAGACTGGTTTCCACCAGGTTTTGATTCAGTATGAAGTTGCACCTTGTTTTCATGGTAGAACTTAATTTGTCTACACTCTTAAGGCATAGGGCTTCTAGAGAACAGAAGAGATTAGGAAACTGTTCAAAGGACACAATGTTAAATCCCAATTCAAATTCATTAGATCATGGGAAGAAAAAACACACATACACAATAATCCTATGACTTTTATTTCAGAAATTAGATTGTTTTATTGAGGTCTATTCCACAGGTCCACAAGCCTCTTCTATAATCTGTCCCATGCTGAATTTCTGTAGATACGTTTTTACTCTCAGAGAAAAAAAAAATCTCTATCCTAGCGTTTCCTCAAACTACTTTCTTACTGTACTTGCATCTTGGAGTTCTTAATTTGACAGTATCTTAAATTTAGTTTAGTATTAATCCTTGATAAATTTACTCATGTATCTCTTTCCTCTTCTAAAGATAAGAATACCCACTCTTTC
>NW_010428458.1:122607-130260 GCF_000710305.1 Buceros rhinoceros silvestris
TCTTTCCACTCTGGTACACTCTGTGATCTCAAATAATAATTAAAAAAGCCAAGCAAAATCCAATCCTTAGCAACTAACAAGCTTTATTGTGAGACTGTCAAATGACAACTGATCAAATCTAGCAGCTTAATGAAAACTCATCTCTATTACACAGTCCTGTGTGTCTACTGCTTCCCATCATTCATCTTCCTTATAGGTACAAAGAAAGCTTTTACCAGGAGACAGGAATATATTGTAAGCAAATAACACATTTAACATTTTGGCTAAACTATGACAAACAGGTAGAATGAAGAAGCTACATTTTCTCATGCTAGAAAACATACCAAAATGTTACCTTGAAAGGTAATTCAGGTTACAGATAGGGTATGGCAAAAACAAAACATTGAACTTTCAACTCTGGACATGAGTTAATACCATTTGCACATACTGTTACATAGCTTAAAATAGTAACTAGGCAGTAGTTCCCCACTTGGCTGGACATTTGACTCTCAGTAAATGCTGAAACAGTTTCAACTGGCCAGATAGCGATTCCCCTCCAGTGGCCGAACACACAGGAGATGCCTCTCTCAGCAAAGATCATGCCAAGCTCAGTGCCTCAAGCAAACAAAAATCTGTTAGAAGATCAGTTACAGAGGAAAGATGTGGAGGTGGTTTTACTCTCCTCTCCCTGAGGCTTTGGCAAGCAGTTTCTGAAATAAGAGGGAAGTCATCACTTCCAGAGGCAGTCATCACTAGTCTGCTCAAATACAGCTGCACTGGTGGGGACATGAAATGACTTGGTATGAATGAGTCAGAGATTTAATCCAATCTAAGTGTAAGACTGCCGTTCAGCAGAATTTGCTCTTAGTATGAGCACGCATAAAAGTTTCTCTCTTTGCCTTTCGTCCTGAAGGACTTTTCTGTCTAGCCTAACTCCATCTTCCTTCGGATAAAGTCCATTTCTCTGCAAGGATATCTGGGGGTCTGAGGCAGATATCCTCAGCTGAACCTCCCAGCTAACTGGCAGAGAAAGTTGCTCTGAGAGGGCACAAGCACCCCCTTCACTTAAAACCGCCAACAAGGGATCTAGAATCACCTTTTGTGCAAGACATCTACACACACCTCTTTAATAGGTAAAGCTTTCATTGGTCACGAAGAACTACCATATCATAAGACAACTTCTGTTCAGAATGGTTTGACAGCCCTCATGCACTGCTTTTCCACTATGCTGCTTGCAGGCTGGAATTTATCCCACAGGGCACTCCAGGATTTCCACTGGCAGATGATTTCGTTCTGGACCTGGGGCTCAAACTGAGTAATTCCCATAATCCCTTATTTTGTAACACCATCCCCCATCTGGTAGTTGAGGAATAGCTAGAATGACCCTTTTTCAAAATGCTTTTAATGTAGCAAAGAGGAGGGGCAAGAGAGACTAAAGATAACTTGTGACTTTCTCAGTGGTAATATCAACAGGCTGACGCTGGCTTATCTGAAGGCAGGCAACACCTTCAGAATCAGACTGAAATTAAGAAATACTTTCTTCAGCTTTATTCCACTGCTGCTTTCAGGGTCAGTCAGCCAGAATAGACTGGTAGCACAGTACGGATCTGTAAACCAGAGATGACCAACAGTGGTGGCAGAACCGTAGCATGACAGTAGACGTTTTCCTGGAAATCTATATGGTGCTCCTGCACAGCAGACCACTGCATTAACTGGAAGTCCTCTCCAGAGAGAGCAACCTGGGGCCTTCACCATCTGGGAACCACCCTTCGTCCTCTTGCTCACTGGTATTAAATAGTTTACTCTTCAAGTATTTACCATTAGTTTATGCTACAGAAGCATATGCTGCTGTTAAGAAGGCTTGGTTTTCTCCAATTTGAACTGAGAAGTGTAAAAAATTTGCTCCTGGTTACACTGGAAACCACCAGTGAAATTCAATGACTACTCTCTCCTCTACCTTGTCCCTCCCCATATGTACACCCCAGAAATTATCATAAGTAACCTTTTCTCCACAGACCTGAGAGATCTGGCTATCTGTAATGAAAAATTTCTATTCCACAGAGTAAGCTAGAAAACCCTTCTGACATCTGGATCTTCAAATACTACAATGAAAAAAGTGTTTGCTTTTAACCTTTCATTTCTATAACATCTCTGGTTTTCTAGAATAGAGTAGAATTGAATATTTCTGTTGGAAGGTATCTACACAGATCATACAGTCCAGCTGCCTGACCAATTCGTGTTGTTAAGGATGTTGTCATTCTGAAAGCTATATGGCTTATTTTCCTTCCCCGGCTGACACCACCGACTGTTAACACCTGAATTATGTTCTGTAACTACAGCGGATAACTGAGGAACGCTCATTTGGAAGACCAAAGGACAGAAGGATCTGAGGCTGACAAAAACGGGCAGTTTCTTGAGCCACGTTATGCTGTGGCAACTGAGATTAGTAATGCTTTCTGTCCCATTATTGTTACCACCTCAAAACTTTCTTCCTGAACCCAGCTGTTTTTATGATCAACAGCTTTACTTTTGATTTCCAGGACAAGTTTATACTTCTTCGCTCCTGTGATAATACTGACCTATGCATTAGTTTTTCCTCCTTTCCCACATACATTTATACACAGTTGCCACATCCCATCTTGATCTTTATTATACTGAAGTTAAACCAAGCTCTCCTAGTTTAAGACAGGCTCTCTTTTCTTAGGCCTCCCAGGGAGAAGAACTGCATGCTGCTGGGTTTGGCTGGGTTTTGTGGGTTGGTTGGGAAAGTTGTGTGTATGCAATCTTACAAAGGACTATATCTGTATGTGCATTTGGACTGGTGAGTTCTCACATGAGAAAGGTATAATAGGGTGCATACTGCAGGAGGCAGCCATCTCCTGACAATTCTGGGATTGCTTTAGACTCTTCCACAACTACAACCCAGTTCTAGTATACATGTCAATGTACTCACTGATCACACAGATCACTAATTCTCCTTTCTTGGTCATTTTTAAGTGAAGGAATACCAGACTCATTCTTGTTTTCAAACTATTTAATTTCATTTGTATCCCATAAATTCTAGTTCTTTCTACAGAATATCAATGTAAAGATCAAGTTAGTCTCAAAGGAGTAGCATCACACCTCTCACTCTTACAGGGCAGGAACAGTAACCTTTCCCCCCAAAACTAGTTCCTTGCCAGGATGGATGAAATCTTGTTTCTTCCTCTATTTTAAAAAACTACAGCCTTGAAAGCTGAAGGCAGCAATAGACTTCCCGAATTTTGCCTATGTGCATAGAGCTGAAAGAAACAGGGCTGTTAACAGCATGGTTGTTTGGAAAGACAGGAAAGAGGTTCATACCAATTCAAGAAAACTGTGCTTTTGGTAGCACACTAGGATGCAGAAGAAGCATGCTAAAAACTATTGGTACTCTCTTGCATTTTGTTTACTTTGAAAAATAAAATTTGAATGTTGTCTTCCCCCAAAGGCATAGATATGCTATGCAAAGAAATGCTTCAGGCACTTTTTGCCATGTCTGTGTCCCCATAGCTAATAAAGGCATGTAATACGACTACAAGCTCTACAGGTATAATCAGTTCACCAAATTACATCAGAGAATTTAAGAGGTAATTACTGTTCTAGTGCTCCAAGCATGTATTACACTGCCCAGGAGTCCATTATCCCCAAAGAAGAAAAATTATTTTGTGTGTCTTTCAATTGCTCTTAAAAAATACCTAAAATACACCAGCTGCAAGGTTGGTTCAGGATTGCTCTAATCTGATCTTAAATGAGCTTGGTTTTCCCATTTCCATATATGCTGTGTAACAGCAACTTCCCTTCCATTAGTCTCCTGGCTAACTCCTCAGATCTGCCAGTAATAGAGCCATTAAGCAAATCAGTAGGGTCTCAAGTTCAACAGAAAGATCAGTATTTATACATGTCTATTACTTCAGTCCAGGGCTATTACTGCATTTATAAACAGCCATAGATTAAGACATGCTAGTATCTTAAAGAAACGGAGAACAAAACAGTTTACAGTATCTAGCCGTAAAGAAATTTGAAGCTATGTCCTTGACAAGCATAACAGTACCGTTGCTTGAATACAAGAGGTGGTTCCCTTCTATAGTTTGTATTGCTACCTGTTAAAGTGCTTCCAAGTGCCCCATGCCCATTACACTCGCGATCTTTGGAGAAAACGGGTTGCCAGCCTATTGTATGGAGGGTCTCAAAGTTCATCCCTGTATGGACTGTGGGATGTAACCCTGTTACTCAAAATTAGGTAACTCACAAAAGACACTGGAGAGAACACTCGTATCCACACACTTCTCCGTGTGCTCAACACAGCACTTGCTCCCTCTCTGTGTCTGTATCTAAGCATTAGACTCCCACATAGCTCCACTCCAGGGAACTAGGCAGTTCACTTCTAGCACAGAGCTATTTATTACTTATACTGCGTGTTACATTAACATCAGTTTTTTAGGTAAATTAATAGCAAGGTAACACCTAATCAAAACAGCCAACAACCTTGCTATTAAATGATGTTTTCCCTGGAAAAATTTAAAGCAGTGCAGAGCACCTGCGATAAATGTTAAGACTAAAACAGCCTCTTGCAGCAAGGCAGATGTAGATATTCACTGAACACATTAAGTTAAAATCCATTAATGGAAAAACAGCACATGCGCATAAAGAGAAACACTAGTCTGTCCCTACTAGGCTATACTCAACCACGTAATTCAGTACTAAACTGACCGTGACAGTATTAAACTGAGGCCTGCCATGACATTAGCTTTCCTCAGATCAGCATATTTGATTGTAGAAGTAGTAGAGTCATTTCTGGGAAAATGGATTTGTGTTTCCCTTTCTCCTCTTGGTTAGGGAAGTTGATTTGGCTGTTGATTAGGGAAGTGCACCAATCTACACTGTTTAAAACTCATATTTGAGGAGAGGGTCAAATTAAGAAACTGTGAGTCACAAAACCACAGCGTAATTAAGGCTTGGAATCTCTGGAGATTGCCTAGTTTGATCGCACTCCTCACAGTCAGCTAGAACAGGTTACTGAGGACTGTGCCCAACTGGGTTTTGAGTATCTCCAAGGATGGAGTCACGAGGGATGCTTTAAACCTAATATAATATCCGTTGCAGCAGACAGAACTGCATATTTAACCTCCAGGCAGACTAATTTTTATGTAATAAAGCAATACAAGAGAATATAGATACTCAGGTCCCAGTACACATCACCCTAAAAGGTAAAGCCAAGAAAGCCAAAAGCAGCAAGTTATTTTCCCCCCCTTATATTCATGAAACTCAAAGTCCTCAGATTTCCTTCTTACAGTGAAACAAAATCAAGTCTTTATTCCCAAGCCTCATGGAACATCAAATGAAAGAAAGTTTAACCCATGAAGATAGCACATGAAACTACTCTCTAGTAGTTGGGATTGTAGCTGTGAATCCCATTTCACAGCCCACTTTCTAAACAAAGGCAATACCTGCCCAAGGGTTCAACTAAACTGCCTTCTCTCTACTTGAAAATAGTTCTTACTAGTCAAGTGTGATGATATTTGAATTTGCAGTAAATACACTCTGGAAGAATCAGAAAAAAAAACATTTATGAGAACCTCAAGAAAAGATTGATTGTCATGTTGGTCCAGATGTTGACCCAGAACATGCACATTTCCTATGAGCTGCAATATGAAAGAGGTGCCTAATGACATCAAAGAGGATAGTCACACCTAACAGGAAAAAAAAATAATTAAGAATCCATGCTATGTTTACCAAGGGTAGAGTGTAATTCCCGGCAGCATCGCCACAGGGAATAGCTATTCAGCTGGCAACTGAACCACAAGGTTTTAAATAGATAGTTCAAAGCCAGAGATTATTCTCTTATCCTGTGCTGTCAGTGTTACAAGGCTGTGAGGAAAGGTAATACCGATGTAGAGAGAGCAATCAAAACCACTTTAAATTCTCTCTTTGTCTTCACAAAACCACATTTTGGATGACTTGCAATGTGTCAACATGATTTAAAACACTGCATTTCTGCAGAATCCAAAGAACCATGATTGAGCTTTAGTCCCACCAAGAGGCTTCCATTCTGGCAGGGTTGTAATTTTAATTTTGACATATGAAGAACTCACTCATTAAAATAACGTTTACCCTCTGGAGTGAGAAGTTGTTTCTAGTGTCGGTTCATGGTAACTACAAGTATTTAGGAAAATAAATGATGTTGGTAGGGAAAAAAAAAAAAGGTCACTTATGAGGAAAGACAGGTTAAGAAACCAGCAGGCTGTTTCTAGGCTGACCCTAGAAACAGCTGATTTACAAAAACCGCCTTGTTTAGTGGAGGCCTATTACACATATCTATGTTGGACTAGATAAGCTCTAGCAGGTCAGCCCTCTTATGCCCGGGGTCCTTCTTTCCTTCCTCATCCCCTAATAGGAGGGTCTGGCAACAGGATTTGAGAAGATTATCAGGTCAAAGCTGGAAGTATGTTCCAGCCAGCAGTCTAAAAGTGAAGTTAATCATCTCAGCACCTTTAATGGGGTACAGCCTAGGAAAGATTGAACAAGTGCTTCCATTAACTGGTCTAAAACTAACTGAAAGCCACGTAAATGCCAAGTCTGCTCACATGGGAGAACAAGTCCTGGGCAATGATTATTTGAGGCAATAGATGCTGGGCAATACAGAACATACTTCTTTACGCTGTTCCACATAGATTGTTTCAGAAGTCTCATCACAACATTTAAGTCATCCAGTCACAGGTCTATCTTAAAAAGAACTTTTGCTTTAAAAAAACAAATATACTTTGTGTGCGTTTGTATCTAGACAACTCAAATCCTCTGGCAACCAGGGAAAGAAGCACTAAACCTTCACAAGGGAAAAACCTTAGTCTAGACTTAGAAAAGGTTTAGGGTAGACATGAATACCATGAGCACTAAAAAAGTAAAACCTTTTCTAATGCCCTCAGTGCACAGCATCAGTTTCTCCCTTCTCACAGCAGGCAGCCCAGGTAGGGATGCTAGGCTAAATTAAGCTACCACATTGCCATACACTGTCACTGTGTAGATTTGTTCACAAACTTATGAATTTGTGCCAAAATTTAGAAGAAAATATCCCAAGCAATGATTTTTAGCCAAAACTTAAGTAATGGCACAACAATTCAAGTCTTTGAGCTAAGCAGGTCAGCTACTGCTTGTTGAAGTGTTCACCAAGTCTCTTCTGCATTTGGTATATACATAGTCATCCTTCCCTTCACATAAAAAGGAAAGTCATTCCTACTACAGGGACCCAATTTTTAAAAACAAGCTTGTTCTCATTAAAAGAGAGAAATCTGCACATCTGCAATTCTGAAATTATCAATTATTCCAGATTTTATGTTAAGTTTTTTCTTTAGTGATCTGGCTCCTCAAGTAGTAAATACAAGGCAGATCTCATAATAGGGCTCAGCAAATTATTAAACACATTCCTTCTCCTATAATCCTTAAAACTCAACTCTTCAAGGTTGATTTCAACCACCAGCCTTTGAATGTGGTATTAAGATTTCAAAAGGAATAGAATCATAGACTCATCTGGTTGAAAGAGACCTTCCAGATCATTGAGTCCAACCACTCACCCTGCACTGCCAGGGTCCCTAAACCATGTCCCTCAGCACCAAATCCACACAGCTTTTAAATACTACCAGGGATGGGGACTCCACC
>NW_010428458.1:131008-140383 GCF_000710305.1 Buceros rhinoceros silvestris
GCCGAGACAAGCCCGGATGCTCTTGGCCTTCTTGGCCACCTGGGCACGCTGCTGGCTCATATTCATCCAGCTGTAGACCAATGTCCCCAGCTCCTTTTCTGCTGAGCAGCTTTCCAGCCACTCCTCCCCGAGCCTGTAATGTTGCAGGGGGCTGTCAGGGCCCAAGTGCAGGACCAACACCTGGCCTTATTGAACTTCACACCATTGGCGTTGGCCCATCGATCCAGCCTGTCCACATCCCTCTGTAGAGCATCCTGACCTTCAAGCAGATCAAGACACCCACCCAACTTGGTGTCATCTGCAAATTTACTGAGGGTGCACTTGATCCCCTCATCCAGATGATTGATACAGATGTTAAAGAGAACAGGGCCTGGGGGACACCACTGGTGACCGGCTGCCTACTGGATTTCACTCCCTTCACCACCACTCTCTGGGCCCGGCCACCCGGCCGGTTTTTTATCCAGTGGAGAGAACACTCATCCAAGCCATGGGCAGCCCGTTTCTCCATGAGAATGCTGTGGGAGACGGTGTCAAAGGCCTTACTGAAGTCGAAGCAGACAACACCCACAGCTCTTCCCTCATCTACTAAGCTGGTAACCTTGTCATAGAAGGAGACCAAGTTGGTCAAACAGGACCTGCCCTTCATAAACCCATGCTGACTGGGCCTGATCACCTGGTAGTCTTGTACATGCCAAGTGAGGGCACCAGAAGCGCCTGATTTCAAAACTTGCTTCCTTACCATTGCTAAGTTCAAATAAATTATTTCAATGCTTCTTTGAGCTCTCCAGTTCACTGTTTAATTGAACAAAAAGGAGTGCAGATTTATTTAGACTTTATAAAAAAAAAACATTCACCCGAAGAGTTAAACCTATCTTGGCATATCCAGTAATATTTTACAGATTATTATGACATGAGGTTCAGTTTTGAGATACAGTAACCAAAAGGGCTTTAGTTGTTTTGAGGCTTAAATCTGACACAAAGAGAATGAGCAGGAAAAGTCACACTGGTTTGAGGTTTTTAGGGCTACAGCAAGGGGGTTTTGTCTGTGGGTTTTTTTTATTTTGACTTTGATTATAGATCCTGTGGTGAAGTGAAAACCCCTCTAGAAAGCAGAGTGATTCCATTCAGTGTTATCTCTCCATTTCAAATTGCTAAGAACAGTACAGGGAATGGTTTCTAGGATCAGGACAGAGATACCTTCCAAAATCAGCTACTAGTTTTGTGAGTTTAAGGGAAGTCTTCTCAGACTATTTCAGGCACGATTAATTGCACTGCAATGGCACTAGAGGTTCCAGAAGGAAATCTGTTACCCATCACTGGCAGGGGAGCTATGCTCAGATACATTTAAAGAGTACTGAAGAATCAGATGTTAAGTTTTTCCTACATTTACAGTACTGCAAGAACAGAACAAGGAATACGCTCTATTAAGTGGTTTTTAGTGTCTTGATGTTTTCAGCCTAAATTTCAAAATTTATTCAGATCACTGAAGTGCACATTTCTTAAAACTGAGCATTTAAAATGCAATTTCAGCCAAATGTGATAAAAAAAAATTCAGTACCTGTACCCAAAACAGAAGTGCTAACAGATATTTCTGCCTTCAGAAAGGCCAAAGACAACATGCTTATTCATTAAAACCAGTTCCTGAATTTTACAGCTTTCTCTTCCAGTCCTGTGGTTTCACTGCATTTATTAAATCATCTTACTCGGTATTATTAAGTACATAATGATACTGCAGCAAGGAACAACACCACTTCTGTGGTTAGAAGCCTAGCCACACAAGCTTCCTGATAATGCACAATTAGAGGCAATAACTAACAGCAGGTGCATCTAGGATCTCCATATACACGCATCCCCACTTTGCTTAAATCTACTTATTTAGGATATGTATTTCATGCTACCATTGAAAGGTATTTTTTTCCCTTTCCCCCTAATTTTGGAAATAAGAATGAATTTCAACTCAAGACCACTCTGCCGCTATCCCTCCCTAACCACATAAACAAGAAAAGCCTCTTCAGGTCAGATTTGATCCAAATTCCCATATTGTCTGCACAACTACCACAAGAGAAATGGAAAAGAAACACAGTGTTTGTGGTGAGATGGGATCCATCCCTTAGGCAACAGTGGGGTCTTCAGCTATTTTACACAAATCAGGAAGAGGAATCTAATGGGTATTCTTACTCCTTAGGGAAAAGACTGTAAGAAACGTAGTTACCTTCCTCATTCTTCAAAGTTGGTGAAAGTTGAAAAAAAAAATTTAAAATCAACAAGATCTCTTGGCAGAGGAAAATATTTATGCAGTATTTTAAAAAAATTCTACAGTTCCAATCACTTCAGTATGACAATATGTCTGGGAAAAAGTTTCTTTTTATTTCCCCCCCAGTTGCAGTACCACTAAGTTTAACTAAAGGTTGCATAAGCAAAGCCAAGAACACCCAGCCTGCTTACTGTCAAAGCAAGAATATAAATTATTTGTCTAGATCTTCCTACTGAGTTTAGGCCCTCTGGATGCTTTAAGGAAATACCTCTTTAAAAAAAAGCAGGCACATTTCATCTTGCTTGCTCCTTTAAGAAAGGTGCAAATTGCTCTTTTAATCCCGCTATATTTAACTTCAGTTTTAAAAACCTGTAGATTTATCACTGTCTTTTTCTTGCACTCACAGCAGATGCATACTAAGCAGAATTTCCTTCCAGGACCTTAATTTGATTTTTTAGGGCTACAGCAAACTGGTTCCCTAAAATCCTGTTCCAAAGGAACTGTGACAAAGCAGTGAAGTTCATACCCACATCAGAAGTGCTGTGCAACAGAGTCAAACTGAATGCTTGCTTTATTATCAACTTGGCACACTCAAGGGAAGTTGTGGAAGTCTGTTGTTAACGTCATTTAAAATTAGACGGGTTTAAAAAAATAACAGAAGGAATAAGCCTTAGCCATCTAGATTACATTTCCTATAATTTTTTAAAAATATTAGACAAATATCCACAGTTTTATTTATGTGCAAGCTCGGGATGTAAATTACCATACTGTTTGATGCTTAAGGGTTTACACAGAACATTTGAACTGAAGTATTGTCCATGCTATTCATCAGTGTTCTCAGACAGCTAGAGTAGTTGGGTGCCTGACAAAATATATTTGTCACACCAAGTTCACAGGTCAGCACAGACACCTGAGACTTCCCCTGAGTTTCCCAAGGCATTCCCTCTCAAGCCCTCACATACACAGCTATGGGGCATGACAGAAGACAATCTTTATCCTGTTTCTTCAGGAATCTTGTCACGATGAACACACAGTAGTTGTGCTAACTGATGGACATGGTTTTATGCAAGATTTTCAGAAGGAGAGCTAGAGGTAAACACAGGGGAAAAAAAAGAGCACGCATACAAAGGAAGTTTACTTCCACAGCCCATCTCTAGTGGTATACATCACATTGGGTGAAAAAGTCTTGAACAAGCAGAATCACTTTTCTAAGTTATAGTTGGAAATCTAGTAACCGCTTATGCTATTTTACTGCAAGAGCTTGTGTCACCTCCACCCTCTGATAAAAAGAATATCTACTAGATACCCAAGTAACAGCTTCTTAAGCTTGGGGGGGGGGGGGGGGGGGTAATCAAGGTACATGCTGTCAGACAAAATTAATATAAAAGTGTCCACCTACCATGCATTCAAAAGTAGAAGATGTTGAAATCAAGGCCGTATCATACTAGTCATTGTGATCTGGTCTAATTGCCATAGTACTTCAAACAGGTCTCTCACTTCTACCAACACTTCCATCACTCAAAACCAGGAACCACAATTCAATACAGTCATAGTAATAGGCAGCAATTCTCCATAATCACAGTTCTGTTTTTTTATTTAATTTTATACTTTATTTCAAGTCTTCTTTTGGCAGTCAAAGGCAGCAGCATGTGAGGATATGTCCTATCCATACACACCACAAAATCTCAGGAGCTGTCGAGCATTAACATATCTCACCTCAAGTTCATGAGACACGGCCACAGACAGTACCAACTCAAACACAACCATGGCTTTTGCATACTTGTTGTTGTTGTTATTTATTCACATGCCTGCCAATCTTGCAGCACCCATGCTTTTTCAAGTCCCCCAGAAGTTCCCCAAAGGGTCAGCTCGGTAAAATGTACACATTTCCACTGGGAATACATTTGTTCTAAGACCAGAATTAATCTGTCTGTAACAAATAAAGCTAACAATTTAATAAGAATGGTATAGGGAAAGGTTACTGTAGCTGTTAAGCTTTGCAGTCTGATTATTTGTATTCAATATTAGCCACATAGTCCCTAAGCAAATAACAAATCAGAACTGCTTAACATTGCAAGCTAACTGTAGATATCATGCCACATTTTTTAGTCAGAGCAGAAGAGACTTGAGGAATTTAGAAGTCAAAGCTAAAAAGTCATTTCTGACCACGCATTGAAAGCGTAGCAAGAATCACAAAACAAAACTTGTCATTTTATGCAAGTAAATGTACAGGCTTACATGAAAAAAAACCACAAACAAAAGCACTTCCTGTCAAGCATTTTTCTCCCTTTCCTGTTCCCAGTTTATTCAGTGACTTAACTCTAAGACTTCTATACAATTTTGGAATTAAGAGTAAGCCCAACGTATTTCTTCAGCAATCAACAGAAACACAGGTACAGGAACAGTATAATGGAAGCTTTTATAGGACTTTGCCATGGTGAGTTTTGACTAACATTCAATTACAGTTAAGAAAACTTTCAAAAGATCAAGCTTTAGACTCTGTCTCATGCTCTATAGTGTGATCGTCTGATTATCTGAAAATCTGGAGCAACACTTCATAAACTAACATAGTTTATTGACACTAGAAACTAAAGAGTTTCCCTCAACAAAAGAAAAAGTTGTGAGCTACCAGTATGGTAGCTGAAAGGTCAAAAAATCATATTTCTCTCAGTTACTTTTATTCAGATTAAAAACCTGTCTAATTTTACCCTCTTCAGCCAACAAGCTGCTCAAAGCACAAAGCTCCAGAGCATGCCTACTCTCCTGGAGTATATTTGTTCAGGAAAATGTAAACCATCTGTGATGTTCTGTCTTTCATGAGGTGAAGTTGTACCACAAAGCAGCTAAAGATATCACAATGATTATATGTTTGCAAGGAAGCAGCTAATTAAGCTTTGCCTAAGCAGGCACGAAGCAACCACAGCTTGATAACTACAATTTCTACAATAGTTTTTCATCTTTCTTTCCAGAGCCAACATACATGGTCTTCCAGATCCTCTGAAGGGTTATGACTTGGGAACACAACCCAGCTTAGATCTTCTTTTTTCAAATCAACAGGCATTTTGTTGTGGCATGATTAAATCCGAGTTACACAGTTAACAAGTGCACCCCAGATCCAGAAGGGAGAAATTTTAGAGAAACAGGAAGGCAAGTTTGGTTGGAATCAATCCTGTGGCCAGGAAAGCACATACTGTTCTCACTATAAAATCTATTTACTCATCTTCAAAGCAGCAAGATGAGAGATTACTGAAAAAGTGCTGGACAAGATAACCCAACAGTTAAATTCGATTAGTGTCATTCAGTTTGTGTTCAGCTTCAATACTCTACCCATTCCCAGTCCCTGTTTAATCCCCACTTTTCCAGCTCACTACCATTTTAAAGGAGAGCCACTGCAGCCTTCACAAAGCCTTCATTATGAAGTCTTATTGACTGCAACACAAAATTTGTCTGTCTCCAAGCACTGCCTGAATTCCCAACTGAGGCTGCCATCACTTACACAGCGCAGCAAAGCAAGTTGCTCCAGCATTTCTGTTCCCATGCATCACTACTCCTCTAGAATGAGAGCACATAGCCTGCTGGCTAACCTCCTGCTTTTCAATTTTGCACTCCAGGGATGTTGGTGATTTCAATTGTGCACACTTACATCACCACCAACCAATCAAGGCAGGACAGACAGAGTTCAGCTCATCCTTTAAACTATGCACTCTTTGGCAGACAGTGAAAAAGATGCAGGTGTAAAGCAAGAATCTGTCATCTGTGATTTGAAAGGGTGAGGATAGGTCAGGCAAGTGTAATGGAAGTCAGCCACAAGATTCTTAGCCGAAGTTCTTAGAGCATATACAGGCATTTCAGTGAAAACTGAACGCTATCACTTTTTTTCCTTCCCATCACACACACACACAGGGTGGTGGGCAGACAGAATCCTGGTGATGTGGCAGTTGGTTTTCTCTCCTAGGGTAGATATTTCTGTCAGGAACATACGTTTCAGAGTATACACTGATTTCAGTCAAAGAAAATATCCAGAACTGTCATTAACTTTTTTTTTTAAAAAAAAAGGATTTCTGACCACAACGTGGCAAGATTGGAGTAGCAAGGGGGAAGAAAAGCCAAATTTGTTTTTAGACCTATTTTAAGTTCACATCTCCAGGCAGAAGAGCTTTTAGCATTGCTATCATCAGTAAGAAGCTTCAGGGCCAGTTACTGCGATTCATTGGTTTTTTCCCCCCTAAGGAATGACTAGGTTTGCATGAATAGAGCTGTCTAGCTTGACTTAGAGCATGCATGTGGGGGGAGGTGGAAAAAGACATGAGTGGGCTGGAGGAGACAACAAGAAAATTGCAGTGCAAATACTGTATACAAATGCTGCAGCACACTAAGACAATCTCCCCAGCTGCTCAGGCAGTTTATTAAATTAAACCCCAAACAGCAGCAACAGAGGTAGAGAGAAGCATGGTACTGTCTCATCCTTCCCTCCGAGGGCAGGCAGAAAGACAAGGACATTCCGCATGAGCTCCTAAGAGGACCCAGGAGTTTCAGGAATTAAGCACTTGGATGCCGACTCCAGTGACAGAAAGTCAGCCTCCATCTCAGCACAGCAGAACAGCACCTCCGATAAACAGCATACACAAGAGCTATGCAGAACTGTGAAAAATCCCTTAGAACAAAAAAAGTGGTAATTTAGCACACAGAAAAAGGTGACTGAAAGTCAAAAGGAATTCCAGGACTCTGTAATCTGACCATGAAAGCACAGCGCTACTGATGCCTTGCCTACGCAGCAACATTACCATTATGGGTTTCTATTTTTATCTGGACAGTGAAAATGTAGATTGTGTAGTTAGAAGCTTCTCACCGCTTTACTGACTAGTTGTTCTTATTTGCAGTTCAGGAAGGAATATATAAACACTCCATTTATCAGCTGTACAAGTATGAGTGCTCAATGCCCGTTACTCCCTGTATGCCTACTTCATTTCTTTGGATTATCATTGACACCTGCTTAATTCTTTGAGTCCAAGATTATTTGCAAGTACCATTTATGGTAGTTTTGCAGAAACTCATGCCCCAAGAGCCTGACAGATTGCCAGCTCACTTCATTAAAAAAACCTCCTGTGGTAACAGCTTTTTTCCACTGCTGACCAAGTCTGTGTTTGAACAGATGACCCTAAACTGAAGTGCTCCACATGTCAACTGTCAGCTATGCCAAGTCAGCCTGTAACCTGTGAACAGGGGGAATTCTTAAAATGGTGAGTTCTCTAACCGTGGCAGCTGTTATTTCCCTGGAAAACATAAGAGGTAGTGAACAGGCTTTTGCAGTCATCTTTAAGCCTCTAGAAGAGACTCTCTTTTCTTCATCTTGACACGCCCTTCCTCCTCTTGAATATTCAGAATTTGATCACCTCAGCACATACTAGAATACATTCCCTCATCCCCTTGTTGACTGACAGCTTCTCTTAAGATTTTATCTGCATCCTCTTAAGACTACTTACATGGTCAAACTCTGGTGTTCAAATAGCTTGTGAAGTGAGGAATGAGCAATAACGGGCGGGATAAATTAATTCAGTATCAGTCAGACAGAACAACTCTGGCTCTCAGGGCTTGGCAAGTCTTGAAATGGAATACAAGACTTCTTGTCATCACACTGCAGATCACCTGCCTAACAGTAACAAAACAAACAAACAAAACAGACCATGAAAAAACCACTCTCAGTCCCAGTTACCACCCTGAAATGCAAAGGAACGTGCAACAACACAGGGGAAATAGCCTCCACCCTTGTTACAGCATCACAGTCTGCCAACCAGCTGTTTATCAAGACTTCACAGACACACAAACTGGAAAGCATTCGTCTTCAGACTCTTGCCAGATAGCTCAGCTCAGGTTAATACCAAAACCCCAGTTTGTTATAGAAAGAACCTGTGACAAGCTTCATGGCACTGAGAATGTGAATAAAAAGGTGCCATGTGAATACCTCATCAACTCAATAGGTCTTAAAGCAGTGGAATATTAGAAGTCCACTAATAGTAACTGCTTTCATTCGCCTTTTAATATTCTTTCCATAGAAGCATCTCTGTGATTTCACCCTCACCATCTTCAACCACAGGGGTGCACAGCTGCCTCACTGTTTTACAAAGATGGCGTGGGGAGAGAGAATAAGGACAATTTAAAACGAAAAACCAAACCCACAAAACCACCCAAGAATCCAAAAGGTTCTGCCAACATAACACCAAGAACACCCAAGTGTCAGACAGTTTGTGCACTCTGCTGTTCTCCAAGCAGAGATTTTTGCCACAGTATCTGGTCACACACTGAGCTCTACAAATGTATATGGTAAAGGCAGTCCTTTCCCTGGGAGTGCCAAACACAACAGGACCTGCATCCATGACAGTGTTCCCAGAAGTTACCACAACAAAAAACTCTCTCTTCTACTGGTACAGTTTAGATGCACAGAGATGTCATGCCTTGGGTGTTATAAAGAGAGGAAGCTACAATTACCTTCATTCTTCAATATTAATGCTCTTCAGGTGAATCACATTGCACAAGCACATTTTTAACTGCTCTGATGACAGGCCTCTCCATGCAGCATTCACACACAGCTCTGCTTCCTCCAAAGCTGCTGTGCTACAAACCTTCAATTCACCCTCTCCAGAGTTGATGTGTTACTAACCTTGACAGAACAAAACGAGGCAAACAAGCAAGTCTTTCAAGTCTAATTTCTGAAGCCACTGAGACACTGAAAACAAAACCATTTGATCAGCATACAGAAAGAAGCAGACAGGAACGGCTTGGTCCTGAAAAGATTGACAGGGAAAAGGAAAACACTTGCAGCACAAAGAGATTTGTTTCACTACTACTGCCTCAAGGACCTAGAGATGGCTAGCATTGAGTATATCTATTTGTAGTACCTTACAAGCCCTTTTGAAGAATTCTTGACCCAGAGGAAAAAAAAAAATGGGGTGTGGGAGAAACCATATGGATATCTATGCTCTTTAAGAATAATCTGTGTGTTGAAGTATGTGACGTAAAGTTTACTAAGAGTCAATCTTAAGCCATCATTCAGCCAAAATTTCTTCCTTATAAACTAATACATAAATCACAATCTTTAAAAAAACCTGACAGCCTCCTGCTGA
>NW_010428458.1:140446-142113 GCF_000710305.1 Buceros rhinoceros silvestris
GCTGAAAATAAGCAAAATATTGGTCCTTGAAATCTCACACAAGCAGTAATTATTTTTAGACTAAAGGATACTAAGTGAAGGTTATAAGGAGAGCAATGACATTTGCAAACAAGCTCTCTGGAGCAGAAAACATCTGAAATTGGGTCTGGTGCTGTTCAAAACAAGTTATCTGGCGCTTTTAGCCAATAGCATATTTTACACACACAAAGGTACTGGTTTCTAGAAACAAAATATATCTGCCGCTCTACAGCACCAGCAATAGGCACTGAGCCTTCAGAATAAATAACAGCAGACAGACTCTCCCTCTACCCAATCTGAAGTTCAGGATCATGTTGGTGCTTAGAAGAGAGAAAGGGAAAGGAGGATACACAGAATGTGAAAGGCAGCAAAAGGAGGAATGGTTCCTCTCCAATGATAGACAGATATACCACTATTTCAATCCATGTAATGCAACCATGGAGATCAGGTGAGCTCATCATACATAACCCTCAGCACAGACTGGGTTACACTGGACATACCTATTGATCTTCCCATTAAATGGTCTATCAGGTGACCAGTACCCTGCTTCCTACTGATGGCAGCACAAGTTAGGAGTAGTCGGTATCTCAGATGATCAGCTCTCAAAATGTAATTCAACAGAGAAGATTCAGGCATAAGGATGATGACTAGCCCTGTTACATTATGGATAATTTGAGATTAAGGAGTGAATATTGTTTTCCTCCAGCTTCCAAATTAAATTTCACCAGTGAAAAAAAAGACTGGCCTGCATACTCCACATTTTTACATCAGAAAAGAAGAACAGGTTAGTACAAGAGCCTCATGAAAATACCCTGTCAGAAACTTCCCCATACAGGTCTTACCTCTGGGCTTCTTCTCCATTCTAGATATCATCCTCAGCTAGAAAATACTTGCATTTTTTCATCATTTTCTTCAACAAGAGAGTTGACATGACTTATCAATCTTTGTACCAGTGGTAGCTACCAAGCTCTGCAAGATGAAAAGAACACTGACAAATGTCAGAGTAATACAGTAAGAAAAATGCATTATCCCATTTTGTGTTTTAACCTGCTTAAAAAGCAAATGTTTTCACACACATTTTGAGGTCTTTGGCCACTGCTTGGCCCAAGAAATCAAGAGATTTCCAACAAAATGAAGCCTCCAGCCCCCACACTAACACACATTAAATATATCTCCATTAACCTTCTACTAGCCTGTGAGAATCATGAGTTTCTTTTATTTATTTGTTTAAACTAAGTCAAGGATCTGAACAAGGACTTTGCTTTACTAATGGCATTTAATGCCAAATATGTAACTCTCTAAAACAGACAGGAAAGGAAAAGCTGGACCTACAGCCACTTCCTAGATCAGTCTGAGCCCAGTGTTCAGACAACTTACTCAAGTTCTTCTAGAAGATAAGATCCGTTGGCATGCAGCTGCTATTGGCCTAGCCTATTTTTTTTTTGGTGATGCTATGAATAAGCTTCTTTGGACAGCACAACTAACCTCCTCAGTTTTTTATTAACAGTGCAACTCCCAAGCATTTCCCTCATTCAGGAAGCCACACAAGCACTTAAGAGATCATTCAGTGAATATCCAGCAAACCAGTTGTTCTCCTGCACAACATTCACAGTATGCCCTGAACTTGAAAGAGTCCTTACAGCAGCATT
>NW_010428458.1:142258-147000 GCF_000710305.1 Buceros rhinoceros silvestris
TACTAAATAAACATGTGGCTGGGCGTGCTTTAAGAGGCTACTTCATCTGATAAAAGTGGTAGAAATAACACTGATAACACCTTAATAGTAGGATGAAGCCCCAGCTTATCTTAACAGGCCAAGTAGAAGGGAGTAAAATAGTATAGTCTTTACTATATTTTTACCTGGTTTAAGACAAAGGGAGATGGGGGAAGGCAATAACTCAGACTCTTTCCGTACTTAAGCACAGAAGTCATGAAAGATAATCTCCCTTCAGGGCCACAAAGCAACTAGCTGCAATCTTCAAAGAACTGTTAGCTAAAGGGTAGCCAGAGGAGGAACCCAATCAGACACTACCTTGGCAATGAGTAGAAAAGGCATTTATAAACTTGCTTCGTTATGTATTGAGTTGCTTAGG
The DNA here is from genome assembly GCF_000710305.1 of Buceros rhinoceros silvestris. Classification (NCBI taxonomy): domain Eukaryota; kingdom Metazoa; phylum Chordata; class Aves; order Bucerotiformes; family Bucerotidae; genus Buceros; species Buceros rhinoceros. The sequence goes on from NW_010428458.1 coordinate 142,656, forward strand.
TAGTTTCATATCAAGAACATAGAGAATTAGCAGCTAGCAGGCCACTTCCACGGGGAGGCTTCGCCTTCCATCCTACAGTCTCTATCAAGATTTTTGTATACGTGCAGATTAACAGGCTCTTCTTACATAAGAAAATACTTATGTTAGTTAGCAGTTAGTGAAGGGACTCTACTGTTATTATTTCTTTCTTTAAGACCCAACTGCCTATGCTGTGCATCTGCTAAATCTATTTCCTAAGTCTTATCAGAGACCAGCCTCACAGAGAACCATCTCTAGGTTTACTGTGAACAGAAGTAAAATATTAGCCTCCAAGTTAGCACTACAAACTTACAGTTTTACATTTAACTCCTGCACAAACAGAATTGTCCTTCAAAAAGGAGCTTCACTGTAGAGTCATCTCTGTGCCTAGCCCACATCATCTTTTCTTTGAAGAGTTGACAATTTATCCCATCTAACAGGCTTATTGATAAAATACTTTGTTTTGCACATAAGCCACAACAAGCGAAGGCTGCTGAAGCAAAGTGAAGTTTAAGGCTCTGATCTGGGAAAGATTATCTTAAGATTCAAAAGGGGACCTCTAGCACCAGTGCTGGAAAAATTAAAGGAGACAGAACATCAGAACATGGATTGAGAGGAAGGAGCTAAAAGCAAGAGCTTAAAGCTCTACCTTCAACCTAAAAGTAACCCTGGAACCCCTGTGACCAGGAGGTGATTCAGGACCTTTAAGATCCATGTGCGAGACAGGGCTAGAACTCAAACTGCAATGGAATCTCTCCTTCCTTCCTCCTCCTTTCCTCAGTAAGCCTTCCCCACCTCCTGAACTGTAGAGAGGATGTGACTGTCAGTTCACTGGCAGCAATTTGTAGGATACCATCCCAACAACAATCAGAGGAAATAGTGTAGAGAGATGGAAGAGGCTGAACATCTGAATACACCCCCATCAGAGATAGTTACTGCAAACCAGATCATCCAGCTCTGCATAAAGCTCCTCATTTTCACACCATCAAACTCTCCCCAGGAAGTCGAGAGTCCTCTCCACCTATACTGATCAATTTCTGCCTTTCCATTAAGTATTATCAGCTGTATATTTCACGAAGTCCTTGTTAGAAGCAGTCTTGCCCCACAGAGCAGTGGAGGCCACAAGAGAGAAGAAAAATAGTTCCTGATACTCTGCAGAGGACCTAAGCAATCTCTGCTCTGAATTGACAGGAAAGTTTCTCCTTAATAGTTCACAGCAAGATACCCAAGGCATCAGGGAAAACAAGACAAGAGTGTACCTGCATAGGTGGCCTTCCCTGTTATGTCGAAGTCTAAATGAAATTCAAGTTGATTAAATTATCTCATACTCAGAAAGTTTTGAGAGGTGATCAAGCTCACCTAATGCAAGTCCCTGCCTAATTCAGAATCTTGTTCTAAAGAGAAGACTATGAAAACACTCCCAAGACTAAACATTTGTTTCAGGGTCTAGATTTTTTTTCTAGAAATTGAGGAGTTTCTCAACTTTCTAATAAACTAATATCTCCAGAGTCCCAGGTTTTCAACAATTCAAACTTCTCATATGGCTGCATTTTACTTCAGGCTTATCCTTGGATTTACCAACTTATTCCTTGAATATAATCAGTCATGACAAAAAAAAAAAACCCACCCTTATGTATTGAATTACCCTAATCACATTGGCACAGCTACTCAATGATGTGACAGGTAGCTAGAGCTATGACACAAAGGTATCCAAATTTTGAAAACTGCTACCATGGTTTTATAGCACTTTGCTCTTAGTAGCAAGTAGTTACAATAACCACCAGTTTTTTACTCAGTTTTTCCAAAATGCACATCTCCTCTCTAACAGTTTATTTGAGATAGGCCCATAAAGCTGATTATTTTCAGAAGAGCTTAAAATATCTGCACATCATAAATCTAAAGCCTTACCACAATTGGAATCCTATTTTCCTTAGGCCCTCTAGGAAGTCCGACAAGAAGCATGCTTTGCTTTGAAAAGCCAGCTGTTCCTGTTGGAACTGTTCCTCAGAGAGACTGGGAGCATACCTAGGAATGCAGAACATCACATCCTCACTATTTAAGACGACACCAATATACCTGATCAGTATGAGAACAGCTTCCACCCATACAGGTATTCACATGACCAGACACTTTCTTCACAGTTAAAATAACAAAATCATAACCACGGACACTTGCCACAAATCCCACACTAAAGAACACTTGCGTCATGCCCATCTGCCTCAGCCCATGCCATAAACCTTCCTTTCTTTTGCCCCACAGATGCTAACCCAGACCTTCTCACTAACAGCTTAAATTCACTTGAACAGTTTAATATTATTCTACTCAAGGGAAGAATACACATGCTCAAACACATTCTACACACACAGAGCTCTCCCCAGCCAGTCTGCAGCACTTCAACACAGGGACACAAAGATTGGCTATTTCAAGAGCACTATCAGGCCTGTAACAAAGTCCAGAGCAAGCTGACAGCAGCTGGCGATAAAGCCAAGCCCTCTCCCAAAAACATCAGCTCTATAGTTATCTTCCTCACACAGAGTACTCTGCGCTCCTCCAAACACAGAGCTTTCCTAACATGAAAGGAAAAAAGGCCAACAGAGCAAGATGCAAAGCAACTGTTTTGGTTTATGGGCTGGGGCCCAGTAAAGCAGATAGCCCTAGCACAGAAGATAACACCACAAATATTAGAACATTCCTTGGAACGGAACCAGAAAAGGTTGGTTACTTGCACAGTCAGTGAGATGCTGCATTTCTACACCTCACTGCAAGCAATAAAAAGCAGTTGCACTCTTCCCATTTAGGGGGACAGTTGAAGAGAATCAGGCACTCAAGTTTTCTTCAGGATTCACTTATTCTGCCTGTCACATTCAAAACAATGTTTTTAATACATGCTTGAGACATTTCTCCTATTTGTAATAAGGCTTGTAAATGAGTTTTAGACAGGATTTATATCACATTATAGCTGAAAGTAACTCTTAAAACCAGTTTTAAAACAAGGAGACTAGAATAGAGCATGTATGTCAGAACTAGGCTGATCTGACATACAACTGGGCCTGTCTTCAGCCAAGGGTTACACCAAGTCAAGTGTGACTATTTGATGACTCTGATTCTATTTCTTAGGAGAACCAAACAGCACTGCAATAACTGTGGGTTTGAGATGGGGCTCTCTCCACCCCACTTTGGATCTGAACTTCCAAAGTAGAAGGGAACATAATGTTTCTACATACCAGATTGCAAAAATAGTGTGCAAGAAACAGCTTCAGAGAACCTCTTAGAACTGGCGTATATGCCCTAATACCTGCTATATTTCATAAAATCCAGTGTCTTCTCTGTTCTATTTATGTTTATGTCTTTTCAGCACAAGAGAAAGCCAGCTATGCAACAGAAAAGCTGAACATGATGTGTTGTCAAGCTGATGAAAATAAGACTGAAATTTCACTCGCTCTGTTAGCGTAGCATACATTTTAATTGACACCTGTAAGCAGAAGAGCATTTTCAAGGAAAGAAGGTATTCAGGATACGTGCATTTCTTCAGCATCCCAAAATGAATCTTCACTGCTCAACTGTAACACAATTTGTGAGCATAAGCCTGCAAAAGAGTAAAGTTCAAACTGTAACTGTTGCTGCACATGCACAGACACATGAAGAACAACTCAAGTGTCTTACTAATGCAAACTGCAAGCACTGCATAGGTGCTGCGCTAGACTCTAAGCAGGAAACAGAAGTATCTTGACTTTGTCAGTCAAAACATACAAAATATGAACACACTACGAACACTAAGCATCTTCCAAGTAGCCTTTTCCACAGAAAGGTAAAGGAAATTTTAAAGCGTGATAAAACCTCGTATGCCAAAGCTGTTTCATTGAAGACTAAGCGCAGCCCTCTCCTCTCACAGCGCAGATCTGAACTTCTGCTTCTCCCCATCACAGAACTGGCACTTACAGGAGAAGCACAAAGTAAATGATTCACTTTCTCTCTGATAAGGACTCCACAGAAAGGAAGCTGTCTAAGCACTTAAATGATTATGGTGGGGCTTTTCCTTCCCATTAGCTAACCTTAGCCATTCTCTCTGTATCTTCAAGTCTGACATTTCACTGGAATCAGACCCTTGGATTTCTGATCACAAATCTTCTTTTCCTGTGGAACATACAGAATTCACAGCTCACCGTGGATAGCAGAAGGAAAGAAGAACCACAAAGCTGACATCTGCCCGGGGTCCCAAAATAGCTTCAATGAATCATCTGAATCCACGTTTGTGAGGAAGGCCACTTGGAATGAGACAAATTATCAGCTTAGTATAATGAAAATGATCCTTTGAAGGAGTAGGGAA
>NW_010428458.1:147101-164305 GCF_000710305.1 Buceros rhinoceros silvestris
AGCACCTTTTACCCACAGATTGTGGTTGCAGCACTGCCTGGGCTTAAGAGACTTCTATAACATTCCACATCAGAAAGCCCTAGGGACTATGACAGCAAAGGAAGAGTATCTCATCAAATAGGGAGACAGCAGGTTCTTGCTGCAACTACAACAAAGCAACCGGGGTAATAGGCCTCTCACTTGTCCTCAGTCAGAGATCTAGAGGGCATACGAAGGCTGAAGACATAGGTCAATCCCAGAGCACGTCTTAGATTTGTGGCCTTTCTTCTAACTGTCAAGGAAGGAGAGGATTTCTGTCTTTAGGAGAGAAGTTACAACAAAACAGTTTCTAGCAGCCAGAAGACACAATTTCATTATTTTTTTACCACTGCTGTTTCCCAAAGCAGTCCAAGTTGTACCATGATATTCAGCAAGACAGCTATTAAAAAGAATCTGTATCTTGCATGAGACTATGAAAGAATTAGCCAGATCAGAAAAGGAGCAAGTCATTTGCTCATTTAGGTGTTTTAAAAAGCCAAAACTGAGCCCAAAAAGTCACCATACACACTTTCTTCAGATAGCAAACTGCAGATTTTCATATTTGTCCCTTATGATCCTAAGTAAACTAAGAAAATACAGCAATCAGTCTTGGGGTTGTTTTGACTTCTTTTAATGCCTGATCATCAGTGTCAACACTGCTCTAGAAATCATTCACTAATTATCCTTCTACAAAACCAGAAGCGAGCACTTCAACATATATAAGGGAACTTCCTCCTCTCAATCAGAAGTGTTAAAGACAGTCATAAATCTGAAGTCTTTCAAAAGTTCAGCAAAAATACAAGTCAGGTTTACTATGGTGAATAAGCGAGCATAAGAAGACAGAAGTCACATAAAGCTGTTCCACCTACTTCTCTTCTGAAGGCAGTACTACAGATTCAATTTTTTTTTCTTACTCTGATATTCCATTCCTATTAATATGCCAAACAGAAGCAGGAAGAGTTCCACAAGTTTCCATACATTAGCCCTGGCAAACTGAGCTCCCTTTTTCTACCTGTTAACTTGAAGCACACAGATGAACATCTCTGAGCCACTAACTAACAACTTGTGAAAGTAATTTCCATACATTAATTTGCAAGCAAATAATTTAGTGACCAGGAAAAAGGCAGACAGGAACAAACATGAAAGAAAGCATCCACAGTCATACTGGCAGATATTAAAGAAGTATACCTGAGGGCATAGTGATTTCAAGGCAGGATATCCAGCAACTGGGGAACATCATAACTAGATGTAGCACGCACTGTCTCATACCAGAAGCAGAATGCTACATATCACAAGGTGAATGACAGGATCACTCACTGCCTTGCAAAAAGGGAGAGCATGTGCATATTGAGCCTCAAATATCAACTCCAGTTCAAACTCAGAAATGCCTATTATTTGACTGTCTATTAATTCACAGTATGAAACAGCTCATGCATTGATCTTACCTGCATCAAGGTTTTCATCACCTGTTGTAATAAGACACCTTAAGAAAACAGCAGGTATGACTGCTGCTAGAACTAGCATTATACCAAAAATCGTTATACTGCATATTTCATTATAGCTCCCAGTTTTAACTGAGGAGACCAGCAAAGTTTTATGGAGTTCAGGCACTGATTAGTCACATAGTTAACATCTTTTTTTAAATGCAGTAGTTAGGATATTTGCAGGGAAAAATCCCAGTTGCACTCCAGATCTGCGTGCATTATATTGACAAAGCCACTAGGCAGTCACAAAACTAGGAACATTTTTTTCTTGGTTTCCTGAAAAAGAGCACTTAATGTTCCAAAATTACAAAAGGGGCTAACTAATAACTCAGGGCTGGCCTGAGGAATAGAAGGCATCAGAGGTAGAGTTAGAAGTATAAACAGTAAAAGCTTTCACGCAAAAATTACAAGATAGACACTGAAATAACAGTTTAAAAAAAACATATTGTGAATGTTAAAAGCAAAAAAGTCTTAGTCTCCACTAAGTCAGTCCTCTGAAAAGGCCAAACATATTTTAAAAACAAGACTACCAAGAAAGAGACAGTAAGAGAGCAGAACAATGTATTCCCATTTCTCAAATTGTCAAGATTCCTTAGTGAAATCGTAGAATTTATCCGAGTCTGTTTTCCCTCCTGCGAATCAGCACTCTTTCAACATTTAAAACAAAAATACACCAACAGAAATATTTCTGAATCAAATACTGAGGCTCTTGCTACAACATAATTTTGTTAAAGGAACAGAAGTGGTTCATGGGGACCATTGAGTATAGTGGAAATTTTAGAAACACTACAGGTGTCAAGGAGGGGCTTCAATAACACCATAGATAGGCAAATAAAACACATTATTCATTTTAGAAGCATTCTTATAACTAAAACCCAACTTTCAGTAGATCAGATTTTGTAATTTAACTGTGAATTACCGATATTTTTTAAAAAGCAAGCACAGAGGGAGGGGGCACCTTTATTACAGAATGGGCTCAATGCATACATCCCTAGAAATAACTCCCAACATGTAATCCAATGAAACAGCCAACCTTCAGCACCAGCCACCCAAATTTTAAACAGCAGAGTGTATTAAAAAGGGCTGTCAGGTTCACTCCTAACACCATTCACTTTCCTGCCTGTAGTATTACTAGGCAGGGGATGTAAACAGTGTCACACAAGAGTGGTTCACATTCAAGTCACCAAAGACTGGAAGTAGGAGGTTTTTATTAAACTATTCAGCAAGTGGTAGTTTGCTTAAAAAAAAAAAAAACCCTAGGGTTCATGACTCCTGGGAAGGGAAAAGAAAGCAGAAAATTTTATTTTGCTTTTTAACAGAGTTCTGTAAGTATATATTTGTACACACTGTATGTGCCAAGTGGCACAGTTTCAAGCTATCACAATTTTCCCAGGCCTGCATCTACTCCCACCCACACCGGTATCTTGCAAATCCATACCCATAAGCATATGTAAAAACAGATGTAGGCCTTCATTAGTATATGCATAAATGTTCATTAGTTGCTATTCATGCCCAATAACACATATATCACATCTGCAAGATAACAAAAAGTTCCCTCTTAATGTACTGATCCCAGGAACAGGAATAGACCTAGATTCTTATCCTGGGTGTGTCTAAGCTCATGAAGGTCAACTACAATACGATAACGCTGCATTTCATTTATATCTCTTCAAACTGAGGCGACACAGACTTTTAACCCTTTTGTAAAACAGCTGGAACACCCAGACATGGAAGAATTCTAGTGTAATATTAGATCAATAGTATTCTCACCAGTTTAAAAGGTAACGCTACTTTCCTAGATAAGAACAGAGAACAGATAGAAATAGTGCAATGCTGCAAATGCCTATCTAGACTAGAGAGCAAAGTACAGGAGAAAGACAGAAAAGCAGCTCTCAGTATCAGTCTCCTGCATGCTCCACCCCAGTTTGTACGCAAGTTCTGTGAAACAGGAAAGACAGCTGGGGTCTTCCCTTCTCAGTTTTACTTCCTTTCAATTTCTCTTTCAGGCTTTGCATAGCTGACTAACACTGACTCATAAAGGTTAGGACCTCCAATTTTTCACGAGCATTTATTTTCAGACTATGCTGACTATGTCTGGTTTATGCTCCTCCTTCACAGAACATCTTATTTCAAGTCTCTGCAGAGAGGTAAGAAACTCCATTCCTGAAAGTGGCTGTTCATCTTTAGGCAGTGAGAGAAGTCACCTCCTGTCATTCTCTGAGGGTTTCAGTCAATTCCACCCAACCACTTTACAAACAAGACCTCACATATGGCCCACCCCTACTTACTCTTACATGAAAGCACCATCCTGTGGCCACACTACCGTAAAAGGTGCCCTTCTGAATCAGTGCAAAGCCCTTTGAAGGAATCATAACCAGGAACTACATGGCTAGAAACATCTCAGTAACACAAATGAGTACTTCAAATATCCTTCTGAAATCTAGCTTTAAAAAAATCAAAACAAACAAACAAAAATCAACACAGCTTTTTAGTCTTCCAACATTTTACCAAGCTGTTCCTAATTACCAGTTAACAGGAAAATGCAGTTATTTCTTGTTATCAGAAGCCTCGTGTTTTACAATTTTTAGTGGTAATTAAAAGGAGGAGGTAGCATATATGTTGCTAGTACAAATACTATGCGGTCATGTACAGGAAGAGGAAATTCTTCATTATAAAACCAGTTGATATAGGCAGAAATGATCACATTGACAAGTGCACAAGCACACCCAAAGAAGTTCACTAAGCTAAGAGGGAAAGCAGACAGCAGCTCCATCCCTCTCTCAGCTGAGGCCCTACAGGCACAGAACATGGTCAAAACAAGCCCAGGAACCAAAACCCCACACCAGAAAAATAAGATTAATGGTTCAACAGATATAGTCATTTCACAGCACTAACCACTAGCTGTATTTTCTCTCTTTTATTAACTTGCATCTGTTGTCTCTCTCCTTCATAGAAGCTAGTCTTTTAACAGTGTTTGAAAACATTCTCCGCAGGTACCAAGTATGTCCTCCCAAACACAAGACCATCGAGCTTCAACTTTTTTTGTCATTCTCTGTGCTTCATCCCCACTCCCCAAGTAACACTGACATCAGTCCCATCTTCACTTCACCATGAAACCATCCCCACTTGACTAATAATAGCATTACAACAGCTGTGAACCCCCACAGTAAACCTGACCAGGTTGACTATCTTTTATTACCAAAACCACTATTTTTAAACCCAGATCAGCATTCTGATCAGACTCTTTATGCACACCCAGACAGCTGTATTGTGTGATAAGAGGAAAAGCAGAGGACAGAGCACCCCAGGATTATTAAAAAAAAACCGCAGCCAGAGGTAGGGGCACTCCTAAAAATCCCCCCCTTTGAAATTGTTTTCCTCTCGTATTTAGCTTTAATGATTGCTTCCATTGTTTCAGATTTGAAGAACCTGAAGGCCTTAAAGCCTGTCTATTTACTGACAAGGAATGTACTTCACTGAACAATGCAGCTATAGGAAAGCTGTATCTAAAGGCTGCTTAGAAACAATGAACACTTGTCTTGTTTTAGTATCTTCAGATCTGTAACTTCACTACTATCAATATTTAAACCGAGGGGGAAAACACAACTCTCATAGCAAGCACTACATTCTCTTTACCCCATGGGTTCTGCATTAACAGAGCTTAGCTGAGAAAAGTCCTGGTTTTAATAATGCTGCCATACTACAGAAAGAAAAATCATTTTTAAGTGAAAAGCACAAGTCAAGTAAGAAAGGAATTTTGTTTGTTTGTTTCCAGAGTTGCCTTTTTATTTAAGAAAACACAATGGAAAGCATAAAAATCTCAGAAGAATGAGGCAAACAGTGCCCTAAGGGAAAGGGAAGGAACACAGAGGCTGTGTTCCAACAGCAGGCAAGAATTATTAGACAGTAGATCGTTCAGCAGTGTGGAGCCAAAGCCCCCCCAAATCCCAAACTATATATTTATGATTATACATGGGCTGTCTTCTCAGTAGATGCCATATTACAGTACACCTGCTAAGCATCTATTTCACCCTGTTTGTGGGGCTTTTAAAAGTCAATTTAATACACACAAAAAGAGATTGGGCACCTTTCAGGAGCCTGGGAACAAAAGCCTTTACAAGACTTACAAAGGTGACAAGAAGTAGCTATTACACTTTCATTGAAAAATCAAAATGGATCTCTGAACATTTAAACTGCTCCTCCTCAACAAAAGGGCCTCCCAGAAAATATTTTCCTAAATACCAGTAACACAGATTGTTTCACTGGAGCACACATTCAAGGTCACTCAAACGCCAAAATCCTACTTTCTCCTCCATCTGGTTTTTGTGTATCCTCAGACACAATACCCTTAAAACCTTTTTCTCTTTTCTCACAGCATCATGTCCAAGCACTAGCATCAAACCCTGCTATGTTTTGCAGACTCTAGCATTAACCAGTGCTTCGTCCTACGTTCACCCAAATTCTCAGTAACAGCATAGCTATTCAATGTATTTCCCCTCCAATCTTGGAACTATGCTCAAGTACCAGAGGTTCACTCACCCAGAAGGTCACAGCCTGCCACCAAGGGGGCAAAAAAAGGTGGGCAACAGCTCTTAATTCTTCTGCGTTTGGCTGAACAGCGTTCTCCCTCCTGCGTGCTGCATTCTGTATAGCCACTGCAGTACTCAGAGCAGGCAGACTCACACGAGCAGCTGGGAAAGAGCCTTGCATCCTTCTAATCTGAACAGAGGTGTCCATCCCAGATTAAGGGTGGTTCTCGCACAGTAAACATATCATCTACAGCTCCCTTAGCCAGAGGGTGGGTCATAGTGACAAGTGGCCATTGGAAGGTGATAACTAGGGCAAGGGAGAAAAATAAAGCCAGGAAAATCACATGCATGCGCGTGCATGTGTGTGTGTGCATGTGCATGTGTAGGAAGGGAAAAGAACTAGTGGAGCAAATAATGAGTGAAAGAATGGAGTCAGTATACAAAGAAAATTATTTACTGAACAGACTTTTTGTGCTACTGACCTCAGCTCATTCTAAGTTTTAACTCCTTATGGTCAGGGCCTTGCATGACCTTACTTCTCTCCTGTGCAAGGCCGTGAGCATTTCCACCACTACTCTCCCATAACCATTCTAAGATACAACTAGATCCTGCAGGTGAGGACAGAGAGCTGCTGCCCAGTTTCAGTGCTCTACTAAGTTGCCACAAGTTAGAATACTTTTACCAAAAACCTGGTCAGCCCATCGTGTTTCCCCAAACACACCCCTCCATCTCTAAAGCGCAGGTCCTTTGAACCCAGACCTGAAGGGGGTGGCTAAGGTTCATACCTCCACCGTCATTATGACCATCACAGAAAGGAGAATTTTTCTGCAGCATCTGAATATTATTGGCTTATAAAAAGTTAATGCCTGCCAAACATTCCTTTCCTCAACAAGGATGGCCGTATGCAAATTAATCTCACACCCATGACCTCGTTCTTGCCACCTAAAGATTTTGCTGTCATAACTGAAACTCCATAGACACTGCATGTGTTTACCGCACGTAACTGTGGCATAAACTCCAGTATGTCACAGCAACTTAGCTCCTGCTGAGCAAAATGTATCTCATCGAATGCGAACACTAATATCTTTCACATTTCTACTTGTAGAAAATATTTTTTATAACAAAAAAATATACTTTAATAATATAATATTTTAAGTCATAGCTACGTTTGATAACGCGATCACAGAATCTACTTACTCAGATTCCCTAATACTTATTAAGGACATTGACTCCATATTGAAGTATGATGAAGCAAGCAGAAAACCCCGGTAAAATGGGGATGAAACTTAGCAGTAAATGTCATGATTGTGTTAGGTGGTCTAGCATTTAATTTACAACACTGAAAACACATTCTAGCCCATATCATTGTAAAGAAACTTTTTAAAATACAAGCCAAAGGCATCTGACTTTGTAGTCAGGCTGAAGGCTGCTCCCTTTCTTCTGTCAGGTGTCAGGACTCCATTCAGTCAAAACATCGGAATTAAAACAGAGCATTTGCAATTGCCATTGTAGAAAATGAAGCACAATTCTACTAAATAAATCAATCCAGCTTAAGCTAAGACAGCTGTTAGAAGGACCATGCTCAGCTACCCACACTTGTGAATCATTTTCCTGAATTGCCATAATTAGCACAGCATTGAAAGGCAATTCATTCTCAAATCCAACAGAAGAAATTAACACTCATCTTAATTTACTGTGTTCAACTCACAGCACTTTACTCCCAGTCCATTTCAGAGCCTTCCCTTTAAGATCCACCTCTGTTGTGACACCAACAGGAAAGAGAACAACTGAGAACAGCTAGTGTGCAGTAGGCGCTGGCCTGTTGGATCGAGTCTAACCTATGCATCTTGAACCTACTCAGCCATCTTGTCCTTTCCACTGTCTTCAATACTCTCTCTTTCAGCTTTGTTGTATTTCATGATTTTTAAATTCCTTGCTTTCTTAAAAGTCTAGAACCAAAACATTATACCAGATAGCCACTGATTCTGAGCAAGTATCATGCCTGTGAGTTATCATCACTGCTCTGCATGAATGCGTAACAAAGAATTCATCACACTTGCCCTCCACCATCAAAAAAGCCTTGACTACCTGGGATCTTTCTTCCTGTATGCTGGTTGATCCCCATAGGTTTATGAAACCTGTTAGCTTCTCTGTCCCTGGAGATACAGACTTTTGATATTGCAAATCTTGAGCTCATTGAGAGTTTGATGAAGCACAGAATAAATATAGTTTAACAGTCAAATGAACAACAAAGGGCCTTTTGTGATAGCTAAAGAGTACAGGAATAGAGCAGCAAAGGAATGAGGACTTGGAAAAACAAAACCCCCTTATATCTGGAGGTGATGTTGTGCAACATTTGATTAATCATCTGATTTATCAGTGACATGATATGACTTCAAATTAATACAATAACTTTCTTAAGTTCAATTGTTGTACTGACACAACTCATCTGAAGACTTTAGATTAAGAAATAAATATATAAAGCAGAACCACTACAATATTGCAGGAGTACAACATAAGGAAATCTGACCTCTTGAAAAGCATTTCCTCTGAAATTTTCTGGTAGAGGGTAAACAGTAAAGTCCCCAGGATTTTGGCACAAAGAATGAAGACTTACAAAATGCTTCTCCTCAAAAAAGTCATTTTGCTTGTGTAATAGCACCTTACTGTTCCATCGGAGTTACCGTTCCAAGTTGACTATCTCAAGATGTAACCCATCTTAAGCTGGCAGAATTTTCCATTGCAGGTGAAAAATAAGTAATCTTTTTTTTTATAGCAGACAATGAAGAATAGTGCACAGTAGTTCCCGAAGTAAAACATTTGGTTTTGAGAATATTTCAGTTTGGGAATGTCAACAACTTAAACTAGAATGAAGGAGTTTTAACGAAGAAAGTTATGAAGTAGACAGGTCATCTTCTAGAATACATTTTCACCAAGACTTTCAGCTTGCCTTAGAGAATAGGAGAGACAAACACATTTTTTTCAATCTACCCTTGCAGAGTATTACTAAACATTTTCATTCCTTCTACCCTAACACTGCAGCATTTTAGAAGACTATTGCTTCAGTAACTATTTAAAAATAAACTCTCCAGAGAGCACATAGCACTAAAAACAAGCCTCTCCAGGCTGATGAGACATCTAGCCTATGGTCCACAAAAGGGCACATTAGCAGAAGAATTCTCCTACAGAGGAAACAAACATCTCAAGTGACACTCTTCAAGCAATTTAGCTGTTTCAGATCACAGTTGAGACTATACCACTGCCAAACTAACATTAACCAATTCCCCTCCAAGAAAATAGAGCAAACTGCACAGCTAATCCAGTCCATGAAACATGCCCTGGATGCATTCTATATTCCTACTGGCTCCCATTGTTAAGAACAGGATTATGGCTATTGCTAACAACATTCAGTAGTTTCTCCTCCATCCACCAAAGAACAGTAGGACAGTAAACAGCCATCAGGGGGAAAAAAGAAAATGCTTGTGGGGAACACCAAGCAGAAAAACAGGGCAGGGGATTAAGAAAGGAAAGCATGTAGGAGGAGGAAATCCAAGGGAACAGTGAATAACAAACCTGAACATCACACTTAGCTCTCTGACTGCACCCAAAAAGCCGGTTTTCCAAACAGACAGTTTTCCACGACCTGAGATGCAAGAATAAGATACTAGAAACACTGTCCATCATTGCTGGAATGCGAGACTCCCTCCCCAGTGCTACTGAAGATCAGTCTGACTGCGGCCAGAAAGTTCTGCATCCTGGGGAGGCACTGGGTAGGAAGGGTACAAAAGAAATGGGAGCGAAAAGCACAGTCAAAAAACAAACAAGCAGACCTGGAGGAGATGAGAAAGGGGCTACATGTTGTATACACAGCATACTCACCAACTAAGACCTCCTTGTCCCAGAGAGTACATGGTCAGGAGATTCCTCCCTTCCCTTGTGAACCACACTGTGATTACCCTCATGATCACAACTGCATGAAGGATTCTATCAGCAGACTGTGGAATTGGCTCAGCACACAAGCTGGCCACCTGGAATAGCTTATCCTTCTGATTTAGTAAGTCCTGTCACTCACAGTCTGGGTAGGATAAGAGACCAGGGAGATGAGAACAAGTGTGGTATGAGTGCAGCGAGCTGTCTGGGGGACAGCTCAAAAACAAGATAACATCATGAAGCCTGACCACGTGGAGTAGAGCTAGACGGAGGATGTGCCAGGGACATTTGCCCCAAGTGCACACCGGTTATTCCAAGACAAAGGTTCCCAAATGACACAAATATACCACTCTCTCAGATACATACCTCCTCATAAGCCCACTGAGTTTATATTTTGCAGCTTTAGAAGTGTCCCACTGAATGATGTGAAGATTAGTTCACATCCTGAAATAAATCTGCTGTCAAATAATATTCTATTCAATACACTGAACTCAAAACTTCCCAGCATCTGCCATTCTAAAACAACAGAAAAATCATATCTGCTTTCTTCCACTCTCATCTGCTTTATTTAAAGAAAAAAAAATAACCTTGGAGCAGAGACTTCTTTACTATGTTTTAACACAATATTTGGCACAGCAGAGTCCTGGGTGGTCTCTAGGTATGTGTAACACAACAGGCATTATACGTAATGCAAAAGCAACACGAAAAGTATAAGGTACAGGCTCAGCTGTACCCCACCTGTCTTTTCTGAGGGAATGCTGAATACCATCACTGTGGAGAATTACTAGTGAAGATCTGCTGCTGATGCTGTCACCTGGATAATTCCTCCAATTTCACATGTACAAACTCCTATCTTTCTGTAGTACTGGAAGACGACCAGGTATCATTAACATCCAACTTTTTCCTATACTTCCTGGATGTGTAAGCAGTCCTACTCTCCCTGGAAAGTCCACACTATGTTTAGATTCAGTTTATACGCAGCAAGACAAATGACACTAATAAGATCTAGAAGAAACTTGAAATACCAGGTGCAAGGCAGTAGCTCACCAAGGAAACTATACACAAAGGCCAACTCCAAACCAGTCTTTCTTTACAGTCAATGCAGAAAGAGGCACAACTCTAGAGAATTCTGAATGGGAGCCTCACTTAATTAGTGACTTAGCACAGCTAAGTGAATCATCAAAAGCATGCCACATTCCCCCAAACCGTTTACCCTTCCTGACATAGTCTAATCTGCTTTTTCCTTCTTAAACTGAGCAGAAATCTGTTTATAGCAGATGGAATACTATACACAATGCACACAGACCGTTACTGAAGAAATAACTTTCTCCCACCAAAAAAAAAAAAGATTAGAGAGAAGATTCTTGGATTTGACTGTCGAAAGCAAGACTCCTAAGCAAACATCTGCCTCCATTCCTCATTTCTGTGCATTCTCAAAGAATGAGAAAGTCTACTGTCCTCTCCTTTGTTTCTTCAGTCACGTAACCATGATGTTTACAAGTGTTGGAGGACACTTCTCAACTTGAGATCCAAAGTAGTCTACGACAGGGGTATCAGTGGATTGGTATCAAATGGGTTTCCACTCTTTAATTGGGTTAAAGCCAAAATTGGTTTCTTATTGCCTATTCCCTGGAAAAAAAAAAAGTAAGAAAGCATTAAATGGTGCAAATCACTTCAAGTTGCTGTATCTCGCAAAAGTGGAGCAGAGTTGATACCATCCTTTTCACAGGTCCCATCAGGAGAAGCTCTTTTTAACAGTCCTGTAAATATACACGGCATATTTAGAGAGACTAAGAAAAGGGCAAGAAGGGTCTCCCAACCATCCTGTTAAACTAATGCAGTTCCACCAAGGCTATAAAGAGATAGAAAAGTTAGATAGAACTCACGTGGCCACAAGCACTTTTACTTGCATGGCAGAGGTAACAAAATATGATCCCACAAAAATGCTACTGTTCTGCCTACACTTTAACTTTCAGTGAGAAGTCTCCCCACTGACGCAGGGTAAAAAGATCTTAATAATTTAAAGGGAGGTCACTATAAAAGTTACGCTATCCATCGTCACTTTATTGTTCAAAAGGTACTTAGAAGAGTAGAAGATTATACTCCAAGACTCTCAGAAGCACCACCCAAGGTTCATTCCAAAGCATCTTGCAGCCATGATGATAAAGAATATAACTAGGTAAAGCTTGAAAGGAAGAAATTTGTTAGAAGTCTTCAAGGTGCTGAAGTGTCCTCTTCCTTCAACCACATCAGCTCACAGCAAGTCTTGCCTCACCTCAAAGCACTGCAGATTCAAAGAAATTATTTCCAAACAGCAGGGCAGAAAGCAGTAATACAGAACAATCTTCGTGCTGGTCAAAGAGAAAGTTTATGCAATAAGTGAGTTATGTCCCAGATTTTAATTAAACTGTACAACTGGAATCCTAATGCTGACAAACACAGCAAAAGACCCATAACATAAGAGAAATACTCCTGGACTGGTGTTAGAAACAGTCAGAACAGAAAACTGCAAGGTTTTACCTTTGTTTTGTATCCTATAAAAATGTCCGAGATCACCAGTCTAAACCAGACCTCCAATATATATTATACTACATAGCAGCAGAACAAAATGACACACCTCTTGTGCACAAAGACTCCAACTCAATGGATGATGTGATTACCGGACAAGTGGATCCAAAGAAAGAAGGGCACACAGCAAATAGGGAAAAACACTCAGGAAGATAAGCAGTGGCCTACTCGGTTCTCTGCTGGGCTGTCCTGGTTCCATCGGCTCATGGTAGGGGAGGGCATTAAGAACTCCTCTGAAGGCAGAGGATGAGGTGGCCTTGTATATGTTTATGGGACTCTTCTTCACAATGAGTGAAAAGCATTGACCTAACACTCCTCTTTCGGGATGAACAAGGTAAAGAAAGACTTAGGCAGATGCTTAAAACTTCACAGCATTAACAGGTGGGACTACATGTCAAATTCTCCACAATATGCCACTCTAGATGACAGTTGAAAAGGGCTGAGAAGAAAATTAGCTTATGGCTGTAGTAGTAGGACTCCACATAGGAAGGATTTGCTAAAAGTCTTAATGTCAGACAAAAAAACAACCAAAGAAAAAAAAAAACCAAAAAAACACTTTCAGTAAAAAATGGTCACAGTTGAGTATCAAAATGAAATCCAGACAAAGTGAGGGCGGCCTAGACTAGTTTTAACCATGTGGCTAGACACAAAAGATCATATCTCAAAGACATTGTGAAGAAAGAATGAAAAAGGTTAACATGTAATCCAGATAAAGATCTGAGGAGAAGACAGAGATGACAGGCTGACAGAGACAGGAATGTAGTAAAAAGATTTTCCTCACAATTTCCATAGCTTTCTTCAGTGCCCCTTCTCAAAAATGAAATGCAGTTTCTCATGTTGTCTATTGCAAAAGCAACAGTTTAAGATCAGTTGATCTCTACTGGAGCAATCAGGTTTCTGTCTTCAGCAAGAAGCTATGCTGTACTGCACATGTTTAGCAGAAAAGTTATGAACTCCCCTTAGGAAGTGAGGGATGAAATACATTCCTCTTTCCTGAAACTGAAATAATTCTATTGTTAATTTACTGCTGTCTACAAATAGCAAGAACTTACATTTCCTTTCCTAGTCTCAATGAATACTTTTGAATGGAGTAAATTTCAGTACCTCAGAAAAGAAAGAAAAACATCCTTCAGTTTCCTCTTGCTACTAAGCCAAATAATTGCTGCTTGATTAAACTTTGAAAGAAAATGGGAGGAGGGGGTGTCAGAAAAGAAGCTGCCCACACAAGTAAGCAACCTTCCTTTCCTTAAACTGTCTTGCATATCTGGGCACTGAATTTCTATCACAAGCTACTCCATACATAAGAGCATCACAATGCCTCTTCAAATCAAGGTACAATACAGGCAGGAAAATGAGAAGAGCTATGATACGGGTCAGTTTACTGTTTACACAAAGAAACCCAAATGCTGTTAGATCCCTGTCAAATACATATTCCAACTACCTTGAAATTAGGAGGAAACCACAGGAACAGACAATAAATAATTTGGTGACTGCATGTCCCAAATGCTCTAGTTGGAATCCAAACGTTTTCCTACCATTCACAAACACTGTCTATGTGCAGATCTCATTCCTCAGCGTGTATGTTCTTGGCTTCTCCTAGATGTACTTTTTCCCTTTCTCCCTCTCCCTTGTTCTACTGCAACAGAAGATGTCATTCAGCTGGGGGAGGTAGGAGGAAAAAAAGGAAGGAAAGGGTGGTGATTTGATGTTCCTATGCTTACCTCTTGCTCTGTCTCCACTGTTTTGGGCTTCCCTCCCAGTAATGAAACAGTGCCTGCCTCTTGTACCTAATCACATAATTTCCAAATAGCAGCATGAACACCAAATCATTATCACTGCTGCTTTATTTCAACCCAAAAATTTATGAACAGCATCTCCATAGCTGACAGCTACAGCCTGCTAGTTTGCAAGGTGAGTTCTAGGCTCTGATGCTGCTAGGAAACCTAAGAAAATGCAAGCAAGGCTCTCCGATGGAGCTCATGTAAAAACTCACTTCCTGGACTTACCAGTGGGAACTTCCCTCTCCTCTGCTTTTTTAAATGAAAGGTGAGATCATTAGGATCTGCTACAGTAAGAGCACTCACCCAGGAAAACTCAGGTCACATCCACACTAGCAATATCTCAGCAGTACATTAGCTTGGAGCCACTTGTCCATCAATCATATCTCATACAGTACACCAGCAAAGCTGTATTTCACACCCATATATTAACAATATATCAACAGACCACAATGTTCAGACAAGCATGCTTTACTCGTGTAACTGAATCTGTGCGAGGACCTTACACACAATCAGTCATACCCCTGATCAAAAGCTACACTGATGGAAGAATTTAGCCCGAGCATCAGCCACAAGCGAAAGGACTTTTCCAACTCAGGCTGTTAAGATGTAGATCAACTGGCAGAACAGATTCCTAAAGTACCAGGGCTGGAAGCTGCATGGCAGAAACAAGTTTTGACCAACCTGTTATCATAGCTGTCTAAGCCTTCTCTACAGTAATAGCACAAAAGCTGTATGGGCTCTGCTGTTGCTCTCACAAGCAATTTCCTGTGACAGTTAAAGAGTGGAAGTTTTCTGTCTCTACCAAAGAAAGACTGCAGCAGCACAGACAGTTCTCCCTTTACCTATTGCTACCCTGAACACTGCTCTAAGATTACATCGGCAAGACAGCCCTTCTATTTGCAAAGGAGAAAAAAAAAAAAAATAATCCATCCATGGACTACTTAAATGACGGAGAATTCATTTTGAAATCATGCAAGATGAGAGAAACACATGCAACCAAGGACCAATTCTGTCTCAGCTTTCTCCAAAAGTAACGTGCCATCAGCTCTGCATTACCACAGGTACAATAATAATTCAAGCTCTCTCATGGAAAAGTAACAGTGCTGCCGTCTTTATCAAAGGAGATCCACACCTGCAAAATAACTAAGATTTCTCATGTGCGTCATGTTTGTGGGATATTTGAAACCCAGAGAGGAAAAAACTTAGAATAAAATGTCATCCTGACCTCAAACAACTCCGTTTAGGTTTACACGAGCAATATACAGTCGCGTACTATTTACAGATCCTTTCTTAACACACAGGATTAGTCAGGAACAGGATTTGTATTAGAATTTGTTGAAAATTGAAATTCAGATACATGTCATTCATAATCAGCATAACTATTAAGAGCTTTTTCTGCACAAATAATTAAGACTGTTAAAAGGAAAAATCTTTATGGTTGTTCTGTAACATTTAAGAGAAATTCCCTTATTGAGGAAGTCCATTAATTTATAAACTCCAGGATTTTCAACTTCACCAATTAGCGATAAGGTGTACCTTCCAAGTGTAGTTTAAGATACTAATTAATACAAGTCTAGTATCTTCAGTTATATCCATCTGTGTTCTTGGACACAAGTACTTTACCAAGCTGCAAGCTAAGTACAAACATATCTGTAGTGTGACCTTTTCATTTGCAGCTGCAGATGAAAGTGTCGTGGACTTTTAGCTGATTTAAAGGGACACTGACAACCTCAGTCTAACTCTAAATCTAGTTTTGCACAAGTAAGCTTTCACTGACTTTTAGACCAGTAGAAACACTCCCATTATTAAATAAGTTAATTCCCATGCAGTGAGTTATTTTTACCAAACACACTGCTGCAGTACAACCAGCCCAAACATAAAGCGCTAAAAATGTGACCGTGAAAACTAAGTAGAATAAGCACATTCTCTGAAAGAAATGCAGAAAGAGGTAATAGCATAACTATTGGAAAAAGAAGTAAGTTTCAAGTAAGTTCTTAGTTATGCACAGAAAATCTTGTTTACTGAGTTTTTTTCATGCTCAGTTATCTTGTAGCTTTCAGAAGTTTGTAACTAAAATGGGCCCCAATGGATACTCAGTTTCTGTATATCCAGACTGTCCAGCAAGAGGCCATTTCTTCCCTCAGCTTCCCCAAAGCCCCCAACACTAGCACCGTCTAGTACACAGCCCATTTAAAGTGCAGAATAACTAAGAATCCCAATTTTAAGTCTTAAGCCTAACACTCAAAGCCACTTTTCATACATTCTTAATTCTGTTAAACTTTCAAAGAGGTACAACAGAATCAAAAAAAGAAAGTGGCAATTTTTATAGTGAGAGACTTGAAAAGAATTCCTCCATCCCAAAAAGTTACTGTCAATTGCTTCACAGCACTAACCTTAAATGGATGACTGCATGAGGTAAGAGATGACTTCGTTGGAATATGGAATGAAGCTCTTACAGTGAACGCATAAGCAGGTTTTTATTATAATAAGAGAAAGAACCCTACGTTTAGAAGCATTTACGCTTGTAAGGTATTCTAATACCCTAAACACAACAGTCTGCAGAGATTAAGTGTGTCGTAACAAACAAACAAAAAAATCCAAATCCAGCCAAAAATATTTAAAAACTGGACACCCCCTGGACTGCACATACCTAGAATAACAATAGAAAGGCTAAAGGCTTAGGTGTGTGAGAGAAGCAGAAGCATATATAAAATGAAGACAGTATATGCAATTTCTCTTCTGGGGGTGTCACAATCTCTCTGAGGATGGAGGCTCTAAGAGTACGCTACAACACTGTGGCAGGCATCGCTGTAAAGTTTACCCGCGGCGTACGGCAACCCGCAGAGCGGCTATCAGCGCGAAAGCCGACGGGAAGGAGAAGCCCGCTGCATCAA
>NW_010428459.1:0-238 GCF_000710305.1 Buceros rhinoceros silvestris
ATCTGGATTGAGGCTCTTAAGCGGTTCATGATAAAAATGGTGTATCCTCTGCTGCCTGAATCATCAACCGACATAGCCCATTATCTGCTCATATTCTCTTCTGTTCTATTCATTACTGGCCTGGGACATGTTGCAAAGAGAGTGTTTTACTCTGCATTCAGACTTTTAGTGGGGTGGCCTCTACTTGGTTGGTTGGTAATGATGCCGGTGCATCTCGCATATTGTATTATGGTGATTG
>NW_010428459.1:337-577 GCF_000710305.1 Buceros rhinoceros silvestris
TAATTGTTTGGTTGGTAATGATGACAGTAATCTCGTATATTGTATTATGGTGATTGCCTATAACTCCACTATCGAATGGATAATGAGGAATGACACCTCTCCATTCGACATTGGATCAATGGCAGTTGGAAACGGAGGTTCTATGAATTCGCTGTTGTTGATAACTCTGTTTGTATTGTTTGTATCAGTCATCTCTAACATTGCCCTGCTGTGGTTTATCATCAAAAGCAGGCACCACAC
>NW_010428460.1:0-3174 GCF_000710305.1 Buceros rhinoceros silvestris
TGATTCTATGATTCTATGATTCTATGATCAAATGCTCAGCTGGAATGTCATTTCTCAATCAATTAAAACCAAACAGAAAAATCAACTGGGCTCAAAGAAAGAACTCAAACCTGGATTAATAACAGCCTCAAAATCATGTTGTTAAAACTACAACTTTCTGAAATGGGAATTGGGGGTGAGGTAGCATATTCTGGGCAGAAATATTAAAAGCTAATAATTTATAAGTATAGCAACCACAAAAATATGCTAACTGCATCTTAAATGTTTGAAAAACATTTTTGCCTCACTTAAAATTCAGTTACATGACTGATATGGAAATATTATGATTAAACACTACAAGATTTGGAGTTAAGTAGAAATTGAATACAGAACAAAATAAAAATGCTGTTTCTGTGGATCAAAAGGCATTTAAGTTCAGCAGAGTTTAAAGGGTTGGGACCAAGCAGGACAATGTAAGAGAAATGGAATATTTAAGCGAAATCTAAAGAGGCAAATGTCTTTCTGAGTAGGCTAGAGGAAAGTATCTTAATTTCATTTATTATTGGAGAGACTAGGGATATGAAATAAATTTTCCAGGTTAAATTGTTGTTAATCTAATTTTCTTGTTTCTTAACTGCGTTACATGAAGGGAATGGGTAGATCAAGGAAAAGGCTATAAACCCCTCCAGCACTATTCATTCTGAATAATTTTAACAGTGTTACGGAATGACTAAAAACGGGCATAATTATTGCGCTTTTTAACTAATGTAAGGCTAACATACTGCTTCATTATGCTTAGCAAGGACAAGGTTCTGACAATATTTATAGTAGCTTTCTCATCCTGAAGGGTTTGAATACAGAAAAGTCTAACATTTCCCCTGAAGTGCTGGATGGGAAATAAGGGACCTGGAAGGGTATACAGGAAATTAATTAGGTTGGCAGGCTCTCAGGGAATAATCTATTTACAGTATATAATGTGTATCGTGGCCTAGCGGTGTTCTCCATCTGTTTGTTCAATGTACATACACCGGGGTAGTGAACCTTTTAAGACTTTCTTAGATATATACATGTAATTGCAAGAGAGATTTATTTTGCAGATGGTTTGCAGCAGAGCTTAAGGATAGTCTATCTGTGTTAATAGTTAAGATTTATTTCCTTCGTGATTCTAGTCTCCAGGCAAGAAAAATCAATAAACCTTGGAGCCTTATTAGGATTTTGGAGGAAAAGGATCTTGCCTACCTTTTTGCATCACAAATAACAATACTCTGTTTCAAACTTACTCTTGCTACCCAAGTTTCTTCCGCCTAGCTAGGACCTGTGGTCTGCCTGACAATTTCTTACAGAATGGAGAAAGTGTCCATAATGGACAGGGTGAACTTAACCTTTTTATCACTCAGCGGCAATACAGTAGCATCACTTTTAGAAGCAGATGCTTTAGTTCCCTGCACGTGGGGATGATGTTAATTCTAGTTGCTGGAACTATATTGACTACATCTTAAAATATAATATTTAGGACAATAGCTAAGTTTCAGAAGTGGACTTGCTGAAAATTTTGAATTTGCATTCATTCCAGGCAGAACAAAATTTGAAGCTAGAAACTAGACTAAACCAATGAGGGGGAAAAGGAAGGAAACAATCTAAGTGAGAAATATTTATTTTATTTCCACATCAGAAATATTAGTTATTCTCTCATATCCTGACACCAAAATAGAGATTAAAGCTTTCCTCCCTGCTTCACAGAATGACAATGGACATAGCAAGGGATATTTGTGTCTAAGAATACATAAAGCTGAAAAGGCAATTCATAAATATAATTCAGAGTCACATGCTGCAACTACTGCTTAGAAAGGGGAACCCATATGAACATTTTTACAGAGAAGAGCTTCAAAGAAGTTTTGTTGAGAACAAAAGCATAAACAAATTAGAAACAGAAACATTAGGCATACATGTGACGAGATGGGCCACAGTGTTCACTCTTGAGACTCTACAGCCTTTGCGTTTTGAGCACATTTGCAATAAGCTCTTCTTAAACTCGGGTATCCATGAAAGCTGGCATACTTTTGAAAGAACCCACAAGCACAAATCCAAGTACATTCTACATTATTATCATTTCATGTTTTGTCTCTCAATTTAGTTCAAATTAAATTTCATTGTAGCTTTTGTTAGTGCTCAGAAGTACCAGCCAAATTATGCCAAATGTTTTCAAAGAAGATTTTGCATGCTTCTTATATGATCTATATGATCTTAATTGTAACTATTGCAGTACCCAAGTGTTATTTTTATCTCAAATTGCTGAGGATTTTGTGGTCATGAAGGGCAAACACTCCTGTTAATTGCAACTTCCAATTTCATCTATTGTAAGAATGAAAACAACAGGTTTGCCATAATAATTGAATTAATAAGCTTATTTTACCCATTTGTATATTCCACCGATTTAAACTGCTTGAAGTTGTTCACTGTTATGTAATTAATTTCAAGTGCATAGATAATGTTGTTGTCAAACCACGCTGACTTAATTTTCAACTTGCTTTGAAAAAGACAGAAGTACATGAAACTCAAGCTGTTCACTATTATGTTTCAGTAACTCTGTACAACGATGCGTTTCAGCAAAGAGTATACACATTTTCTGCTTTATACATGTGACAAATAGATCTGCCTACAACCCACATATGGCTTTGTTTCAAAGGAGCAGAGGTTTTGTAGAACAGGAAGTTCATAAATAGAATCAGTCCTACTGGATATTATCAAATTAAAAATAAGCATGGCTGAAAAATTAATTTGAATATAAGCTTCCAAATTTCCATTTCTGTGAACTATTAATTATTTTGTTTTACAAAATATGACTTATAACTCATTTTACTCTTTTTTATAGAAAAACTTCCAGGATGGAAATTTTTGCTGGCAGACTAACATTAAAGAATGTTCCAACAATTTTTTTTTTTTTTTTTAACAGCATCATTACATCAGATGGTCAAGTACAGATTACATGTGTCCATAACTTATTAAAGAATCCTGGAAAACACAGGCTGTAACCAAATAAGTGCAGTTGTGTGCCAAAATTTCAAGTATCTATCAGATTCTGAAGTAAAAATGAACTCTTGGAGTACTGAATACCATTTTGTGTTTGCAGCTGTATACTCAGTCCTGTAGAATGGTCCCAAACTTCGGTTCAATAGACACCCTTTAATTCAGCAG
>NW_010428460.1:3332-3878 GCF_000710305.1 Buceros rhinoceros silvestris
CAGGAGTGATTCAGATCTCAGTTATAGCACTATGTATTCAACATAACTCTGTTGTTCTCTACTGGATATCTTCCAGAAAAAGTGAGATCAGAGTGTGGCTGGCTGGTTTTGTGTGATAGTCCCAGCAGTGTTAACCTCCCCTGATGTTTACTGCTGGATCCTACAGCACTTCAGAAATTCATACAGTGTCTTTAGGAGAGTAATAATACAGGGGCCTGACCAGTTCTGAACTGTTACAGAGCCTGGTACACTATGGGAAAAAGAGCTGTCTGGTAAGATCTTTCCCCAGGTTATAAATATAGGTGCATTTTTCAGATAAGTACTGAAGTCCAATACATTGATTTTTGGTCTATTCTGAAATTTCAATCACATACTGATGAGAATCCATGATAACTTGCTGCTTGAACAGTGGGGAGCAACGATGTTAGACAGACATTTTCTCTTAAGATTCAGCCTGCTGAAAATAATATGAATTTGTCCTAATTCATGCCTCCTTTTCCATGGTCCCTCAAATGGAAAACAACATTTGTTTGAACAAGATGCACT
>NW_010428460.1:4037-46462 GCF_000710305.1 Buceros rhinoceros silvestris
ACATCTCATCTGAGTATGTAGTTTGATGTCAGTTGCATTATTTGATACATAATCTTTTGCATTTTACAAGCAATTCAACAATGTGGTGGAGAAGTCTTAATTAGTTCACTCAGTTCATTTCTTCACATTATTAGTCAGCTAGCCTATCACTAATAGAACAGTATTCAAATTTATTAAAGAATAATCATTTTAGCAGCTATGCTGGAATTAACTTTCACATTTCCTTCTACTTCTTTATTTTTTTACCATGGATTTCTGTGATCCTGCTGTTTGCTGTTGAGTTCATTGGGCTGAATCTGGAAAGAACTGTAGAAATGAATGTTACACTTCAAATTAAGAATTGAGATGTAGGATTATTTACCATGCAGTCCATGAACATTAAGAGTAAAGTGTCCTAGACCAATAAATAAATAAAAAAAAAAAATGAGAAACCAATTGTGCAAGGAAAATAACAGGTTATTGTAAGCACTGATGTTTCACTGAAAACGTAGTCAACACGACACAGGATTGAAAATAGGTATATCCATCTACATGGAATCTTCTTAGGGCTGCGACTAGAAGTATGCTCTGAAAGAAAGAAACAAATAAACAAACCGAAACAAAACCTCATTCTTTGGAAAATATTTGTTAGGTTGAGATCAGCAGTACACCGCCATGCTATGCAGAGAAGAACAGGTTCTCAAACATCTGACACAACTGTATTGAACAGATAAGCCTAAGCTGCTTAGCAGGGAATGAGCGGTCTTGAGTCGTGATCTTAGAACCCTTTTAGCAAATTATTCTTCAGTGTAAAACGATGAGCTGTTAACTGTTCTCCTTTAAGAGACGAGCTTGAATCTGTTCAAAAAGAAAACAAGGAATGCAAATTTCTTACCCCAGATTTCTCATAACTTCTGGTAAAAGACAATTAGTGAGCTATAACGTATCAGAAACTGGAATGCAAAACCACTGTAAAAGTATAAATAAAGTCTTAAAGAGAGAAATAAAAATGCATGCGTTCCAAAACAAGCAAGCAAATAAAACTGGGGTAGGCAGTAAGAGTCCACTTAAAATTTCACCCTCCTTTGGTCACAAAATGAAAACTGCTGTGGCTACAAAACTATTGAAGGAATTTTTCATCCTCCCTCCCCACC
Source organism: Buceros rhinoceros silvestris (assembly GCF_000710305.1). Classification (NCBI taxonomy): domain Eukaryota; kingdom Metazoa; phylum Chordata; class Aves; order Bucerotiformes; family Bucerotidae; genus Buceros; species Buceros rhinoceros. The sequence continues at coordinate 5,171 of NW_010428460.1, forward strand.
CCCACCCCCCAACGTATCTTGTTACAAAAGCTGAGTATCACTGTTTTGACAACTAAAGTGCTGTATAGAAAGGAAGAAGGTCATTCTCATTTTATTAGCATGAAAGAGTATTGCACAAATGTGGTTAAAAAAAATCACTTTTTGTGGCTAGTATCTATTTATTGAACAAGTAATTGTCTGTATCCGTCCAGGTGGATGTTCTCTGTAGGGAGTGGGGCATGCTGGGTTCTGTATCCAGTAGCTGTGAATTAATTCTTCAACGTTTCTGAACTGTCAGTATGTGTTAAACGAGCATGCTCCCCCTCCCAGGGGACTTCTGTGCCTATTTTTCCAACCTTTCTTGCAGTTAGTTGAGACTGTACATGCACAAATATTGTGCTTGGGCAGCTTGCTGTATTGCCTGCACAGGAGAGTTCAATGGTCAGTAAGGGAATTACCTAACTAGTTCAGGCATGCCCTGAGGGAGGCAGTTTATTTTGGTTAAATCCCAAGTAAGAGGTATGAAGCCTGTCAAAGTCTTCTGGTTCCAGACACCATCCTGACATCTCAGCGATATATGTGTTGTTTCCACCAATGGAAAAAGATGCTGCACCTTGGAGTCCTAATATTTTACACCACTGGAATACAGATATGAATGCCAGTCCTTTTTCCCCTCATCTCTCTGCAGATTCAAAGGAGAAACTATGTTAGCAGCCTAATCGAAGAATTTGCAATTCCTCCTTGCTTGGACCAAACTTAATCCTCCAATGTTCTTTCAAAAGAAGGTACCTTTTTATTTAGGAATGTCTCTGAACATGTGTTTTTGGATGGGATTTTGCTGCTGTAATCAATATTTTTATTTATAGACATATTTTTCTCAAATAACCCCTTGTATGCTTGAATACAGTTTTATCTAAACCATAAGTTGGCTATTAGGAAAAATTTCTTTACAGAGATGGTTGTCAAGCATTGGAACAAGACATCCCTGGAAGTGTTTAAAACACATGTAGATGTGGTGCTGAGGAACATGGTTTAGGGACTCTGGCAGTGCAGGGTGAATGGCTGGACTCAATGATCTAAAAGGTCTCTTGAACCAAAATGATTCTGTGATTCTGCAATCTTACAGTATTTTTGTTCTGTTCTGTTGCCAGGTTTGACTTGATTACATCCTTAGAGTACTTTTCAGTTTTCCTTGAGTGATTGTGTAGGACTTGCGAGTGGTTTTGAAACAGCCATTTTTATATCTCTGGTAAACAATAAATATGTTTAAAAAGTAACTTTCTTTATCAAGCAGATATCCCAAACATAAATACAGGCTACTACAGCTCTGTTGAAGAACGTAGTTTAACTGTAGGTACTATCATTTGGGCACAGTTGTCAATAGATAAATCAACGATCAAATTGCCATTTAAGTAAAGATGGCACATACTGTGCTTTGTGTAAGAATGGAATGATGAAGTATTAAATGTAAATTTGAATTTCTTAGTTCCTTTTCTCATTTCATGCCATAACTCTGATGTTTTTCTAGCTTTAATGTCTATCCTGACCATGATTTGTTCCATGTGGTTTTAATAGGTGTGTGTACTGGAGATAGTAGCATTTACTGATAGTAAAAAGCTTTGTTACAGATTTTTCTCCATGCACTTTTTTTTTCAGTATTTCTTTAATTGGTGTCTTCCAAGCGCTGTGATTAACAGCTGCACACAAGGACTTTGCAAAACTACAGTGCTATTTGTAATGAGAGAAACGATTCTGAGATACAATGAGGAAGATGGAAAATCATTTTTAAATTAAGTAACCTTGAAGGCCTCTGAAATGAAAGGTTCTCTTTAGTGGTTTGTTAATGCAACTTGTTCTTCAGCAAAACCACAAGTTTTCAGCAATGGAATGCACACAAGCTTGTGAAACATCTTTGAGATGGGTTGACTATTATTTAAACTATTAAAAAAATTGTTAACTGCATTAATTTTATAAAGAGATGAAAAGGATGTGCAGTTGAAAACCAAAGTCTTTGCTACTAGAAATGCTGGAAGTAACATAACTTAGTGAAAAAAAATTGCAGCTCATTCAAATAATTTTCTTTTAAAATCTCACTTTGCTATATTGAGAGATCTCTTGCTTTGTTTAGTGATGTGAGTTTAAACTCTCCATTGCAGTTAGTGAAAAAAAAATCATTTCAATTTGCTGTTCTGACCTAATATGAAATCTCACAACATAAGAGCATGTTGTGCAATGCTTTTAGTAATTACTTTTGTGTGTCAGTAAATGGATTTTTAGCAACCAAATAGCTTTTATTGTTGGTAATCCTTGAGTTCTGGAGGGGATCCTTTGAGTTGCGGGTACCAAAAATGTGGCCCCCAAGACATTGTATCATTGGGTTAAAATATGAATACTTACTGCATCTTTCACCTTTTATGAGATATCAAATGTACAATCACACAGACTTACATTTCTAGAATGGTATTTTATTATCATCTTTCCATGTAGAAGTAGAAATTAGTCATGCATTTAATTATATTGGAACTGTATTTTTGGCATTACCAAGAGGAAAAAATATTTTATTCAAGTCATTGTATTTATTTTGAATCTTCTAAATTAATGAAACTCAGGAGTGTGCATACATGTTTATATATGCTTGCATATGCTTATATATATATATACACATTTTCTGCTACTAATTCTACATATGCTACCAATTTCAAAATTATATTGTAAAGATATGCAAAAGTTATTACATCTTAATTCATTAAGATGTATATTAAGATATTATTAAGATATATGAAGATATTATTTTTTGGCTTGCTGATAAAATCCTGTTCCTTACTGCTCAGCATTATTTTTAGAACTGTTGACGACACCTCTAGCACAGTCTTCTGGAGATTGTTTTGTAGTCTTTTTTTTTGTATCTGGTAGTTCTTTGACTTCATATAACTTGTAGCTTGTTTCCATTTACTTCAAAAGACCTGAAGTTCGATAAACTGGTTTTGACTCAAGGCTATGTAAAAATGAATGTTAGAAAGGAAACTCGGTCATTCCTATGAATGACTGCCAGTTTGCTGAAACCTTCCATACTGAGGTAGTGAAAAGTGATTGCATGGGTATACTCAGTTATGAGTATATTAAGCCCAATTACCTCCTGTGAATTGTGCTGTCTGCAGACTTCATTCTTCTGCACTATTTTCTTCTTTTCATGTCTTTTCAAGGTTATCCTGTGTTGGTTTCTTTCCAGGTTATATTCCATCTCTTCTCCCCTCCAGGACTCCTGTTCTTGGCAGGACCCAGCCGCCCAGGGCCCAGGTCTGTGATGTCCGGAGGTAGAGCAGCGACTCTTTCACGGGCACCCCCTTGCCGTGGGGAAGGAGCTTGCGTGCCCTTGTGGGGTTGAGAGCTGTGCTGGTGGTGGCATGTGCCTCCGGTGGGGTCTCCCAAGCCAGACAGGTCTCAACTGAAGGGTCAGACAAAGTGTGTCCACGGGCAGGATGGGCTCACTAGCCTTCGGGCAGCCATCCTAGGAGAAGGACAACTCTGACTCCAAACCCAGGCAGATGGAGCTCATTTAGCCTTGTACGATATCCATCATCTAAGAGAAGGACACTCTAACCAAACCTATGACCCGAGGACTTCGCTGTCACCATCCAAGCTCGCTAGGCCCTGGCAGATGAACCTCAGGTGTAAAAGGTGGAGCCAGTTCCGCGCACGCTGCGCCTCACCTAAAAAATCCACCATGCAGGCCCAGGGGGTGCACTCATCACTTGCAGTGAGCATGGGAAAAGCCCTTCCCAGACCTTCGCTCGCGAAGCGAAGCCGTGATGATGATGATGATTCCAGCTCTTCACCCACTATGCCTTGTCTTGGTATGTGGAGTCACAAAGGAGATGCCTTTTGTTTTCTTTTCTTTACACATGTGGAGTCTCCTATTCTTTCACATTTCTCTCTTCAGTCATTAAATGCTTTTGTAACAACTCATAGCTTGCAATATACTCAACTCAAAACTTCTTATTTTAATCCCATTACCTGTTGTGGCCTCTCTTTGTGTCAAATGAAACATTCTTTAACTAAGAAACATTCTTTAACTAAGCCTTAGGATTTTATTCAGCTATTTGAGTATCTGTAATCAGATTTAATCTTGCTCTGTAGCACAAATAACATATTTTTGTTGATCGTTCCAAACATTTAAATACACCTAGGGGTTTCTAACACTGAGGAAACTTTAATGATCTGAGAATTTATCTAGAGATAAAAATACTGTCTTTTTCAAACATTTTACCAGGGAGAAAAATTACAGAATGTGTGGAGTAAATAATTTAATGAATACTTGAAACAACTCTAAATGCCAAGTCTAGAATGCTACCAAGATAATTTGTCTTTGACATTCTTTTCTGCAAGAATGTCTTACAGATATAGGGTTTTTTTAAAATATAAATTATCTCAAAACTCCATTTATTATTCATAGTAATAACTGTCTGGCTGACAGCTTGAAAAAAATTCAATGCTTTATGACACTGAAGAATGCACGTTAAATACTTGCAGCACTAGTTAGTTAATCTCAATCCATTTATCAAAGTTTATACTTTTAATACAATTCCAAACCCAGGCTTGAATAGCAGACAGGAAGTTAAACAAATCTCTGCCAAGATAGAAGTAGTTCAAAGCAGGACTGAAAATCAGAATAACAGTTGAAATACAGTTATGAGTCAAGCCAGAGGTTTTATGTGCCTCATGCACATAAAGAAGTCAGAGGAAATCAGCAGAAAGATAATTCTGCCCTTCAATGAGACCTGAATCTTACCAACTACAAAGTAGACAGAGGTAAAGATGTGCATGCCTTTTTAAGAGTGCAATGAGATTTACATGTGACTTTCTTGATAGAGATTATGCTGGTTTATTAGAAAAAGCCATCAAAGCACCCTCATCAGACGACTACACAAAAGAACATATTATTACTTAGCTTCTTAATGTGACAAGATAATGAGCAATCTTCATCCAGCCACAGCTTAGAGAGAGCTCTTAGCAAGAAACAAAAGTTACAGATTTCACTTTTTTCCAAATTCCTGCATTGCTAGTTTTTTGCCAGTAAGATACGAAGAGTTGTTTCCCCAACAAAGCTCGTCTTCTCTCCTAATAAAAATTAAAAGTGGATCACAATGAAGTGTAGGAACTGAAAGCCAAATGCTCTGTTTTACTTACAATCACTCAGTTTTACACACATGGTCATCAGCATTCACGCATGCTGTCGGAATCACAGGAGAAAATGCCTTCCATTGTTCTCCTCACTCCCCACCCCCCCTTTTTTTCTTTGGAGTAATCTCAAGGAAAATAAATACAGATTACTATCCATCCTTTGGCACTATGTGCAAAAAGAAAGTCACATTTTGTCCCCTTCTTTTTAGTTTTGATATACATGTTGTCATGAAACTTCTGTATTTGAGAACAGTGCCAGAGTAAGCAGATGAAACAAAGTGATGCACATAAATATGATTACACAAATGTACGTAAATGCACATAAATACCGTAATAATAAAGGATTAACCTAGCATATTGTAGCCCATTACAATAATTTCTTGTTCCTGGCCAGCAGTTTATTAACTTAGGGACACTGCTCTCACTGGCTGTACCTATGGCCATATCAGTCATAGATAACTTTTATAACTGTTGTGGATGAATTGCTCAACTGTGAGGTAGGACAATCAAAATTTGGTTTTGATGGTCTTTTGGGTAAGAATGACTTGAGAAAAATAGTGTGCCTGCATGCTAATTTCAGCTATAAATATTTGTAAATGTTCCTTGATTTATAAACATTCCTCGTTTAACAAAGTATTCTCCGAACTATGGTATAGTCTCACATAATATGTTGACTGGCATCCACTATAATTTTTAACAGGATTTACCCCTTAATCTGTTCTGTCCAGCATATAGTACATTAAATGTCAGCCAATTAGTTCTCCAGTTTCTTTATAATATCATATGATTTAATTAAACTTTGATGAGCAGACAGGGTAGTCATAATGCCAACTTATTTTAAAAACTCTTTCTATAACGCAACAATCCCAGTTCATTGCACTTAGAGTCCCTACTATATCTTCATGTAGCTTTATCTTGTCAACTTTTAATTAGTGGCAACAGCATGAGAAGACTCTAATTTCCGGCAAGTTAATTGTCATTAACAGCTAGCTTAATTTTAATTAGCTTGATGGTTAAACAAGATAGATAACTAAAATTTAGAATTTTCATCTGTCAGTAATTTTTACCCGTCAGTAATTTTTACCCATACATTGTTTCATGTTTAGACTTTTAATTTAAAAAAAAAAGGCTCTAATGTCTGCCTAATAATTTTCTACTACAACTTTATATTAAGTCATTAACCAAACATTCATATTGAAGTAGATTGTATGGTTTATTTCTGTTTAATAGGACCAAAAACAATACAGACAATTGTTCTAAACAGATTTTTCTTGTACTTCTTTAGTCCAGTATTAGCATTAAACATAAGGTGATGTGTTCTTCAGTTTATCTGACATTTACTCACTCACTGAGGAAGGGTTCTCAGGATCCTTCCAGAAACTGTAGTAACAAAGAAAACTGAAATAGTATTATTACTTTTGATGTGATGTGAACCTGAAAGCATTTAACTTTTTTTTTTATGCAGGAATCACTTTTTTTTTTTTTTGAGGTAAACACCCTCTTGTGTTTCTAAAAGAATCAGCAAGACAAAGTTAAAAAACCAGAAAACTTACTCCACACTCTTCTCCTCACATTCTCCTCACAGCCTCCAGACCTTTCAGTCAATACGTGGCCTCAAACATTGGTGTTTTCTATGGGTTTAGTAACCCACAGTGGACTTCTCCAAAAAGGATTTGAATGGATTTTTTTTTCATTTTCAGCTTGTTCACACTCATGCTTTTCAAAAGAGCTATGACGTTTGTCTAGAGACCATCGGGTAGGCTTCTTGCTCATTTTGTACTTGTAGAAGGATTTATTATTCATTTTGATTTATTCTGCTAGTTATTTCCCAAATATTTCTGAAATAATATTCCTCGACATAGGCAAGAAGATCATTAGGAAGGTAAAATTGAGCATTTTTGTTAATAAGACTTTTCTCAAGGAGGATTTGCATTCACAAAAGGAGTAAAAAGCACAGTTTAACACTGCATGTCACTCTAGGGGTGTCATGTAAAAAGTTCAGCTATTTTTTTATGTACTTACCTACTTATTTTGATTCCTACTATTACTGAATTCCAAGCAGTTTGACTATTCTTCTTGTTGTCCATGCATCCTGAGCTGAGTAAGATGTTCCAGGTGCAGCTGAAAGAGAAACTTGGAAAAAGTATTGCTGCTTTATTCTATTTCATTATGACATTCATTTTGCTGCCAATTCATGTGGAAAACTTCTGATTGGATCCTACATGTAGATCTTTTCCAGAATTTTCAGACTTCTTTTTTTCTACTGCATATATACTTATATCTACTCACATATATATACACACTCACACACACATTTCAAATTACTTTTCCTATCTGCATTATTTTCTCTTTTAAAGTTCTGCACCATATGGAAACACTGATTAGTCAGTACTGTTATTTCATGTCTGAAAATTCTGCCTTTTAGAGAAACTAGGAAGCATCCATATAGCAGTAAAAGAGTTTCAGCATTAATCTGCTGACCTATCAGTTTGCTGCCTTGTTCTTACTGGGCTTATCACAGGCAAACCATGCAGGTCTGTCCTGCAAAATTATTTCAGGTTTAAGGAAATGTGAAATGACCATAATCTCATCTAAACAACTCTCTCTAAGATTATTCTACTCAGTGTTATATCATGAAGACATCTGATACTACATTTATTTACTTCTCTTGCTGCAGGTTGTCTGATTCCGCATACATTTTTTCAAAAGGTGACTTTACATACATTTGAGACTAATCAACCTTCACTAGGAGAAATGGGCTGGGTTGGGGGGGAACCAAACCCAAGCTTTAAATAAATGTGAAAATGTTAATAAACCTGCTGTTGGAGGAATGCTTACCAAAATGGCCATATTTACTTTTCCACTGTCTCCATATGTCCTCAGAGTATCAATTATAGAAACCATGACTGGCAATTTGCTTCAGCTACAGCCACCAATCACCAGCATGTGGGAGAAAGCCATGACAGAATTGACAAACATATTCTTATGGCACGTCAGATTTTCTAAACAAAACACCCATAAACATATGCTTTCTCTTCTGCATCTCAAAAATAGCATTTCTCAGCGACAGAGAATAAAAGTAAAACCACTAACTTCGGTGGACCAAAACTATGTGGCACATCTTGTTTTGTTCTGCGCACACAGGTCAACTTATGCGACACTCAAAGCCTGCCATCAATAACAGGAAATCGTGTACACAACCCTTACTTTTTTGTTCAATCCTACTCTTAAGACTTATCAGTAATGGAAGCTTGTGAGGGTGGAAAGAATTCGGTATTTGTTGTTTTGGAGAATTGTTTATACTAGAAGAAAGTGCAAATACAGAACTTCTATCTCCTCTTTGTGTGGGTGTGTATGCGCATGCACGTGCTCACTTGTATGCAGATTCACACAGATGCTTGTGTATTTGGATGAATGGGGAGCAGAGCTTTTTAGAGCCTGGCCTCCCAGACTACAGGCTACCATATAAGCACCAGATTAGACATGCCATAGGATGTGCTGCACCATAAACAGAGCTGAGAGGGTGGACTGTCACTTTGTGAACAGGAGTCTGATAAAAGGTGTTTATTTGGGCATCATTACAGGAAGAGTGCCAGGTATAGAATTATGAATGGGAACTGAGCACAGGGATTTCACGACAGAGTTCCCTGCTACGACCAGGCCACAGGAAGACCTTGTGAATATCAACCGCTGGGAAAGAAGCATAAAAAAGGGGAGAAGAGAGTGCAGGGAAGGAAATATCTGGGTTACGGTATAGACCATGTGACAATCAGGAAACATACACTTGGCATGTGATTTAAAATATGTGGTTATCCATAGCTGTTAATTATAATACACATAAATCTGCAGATAATTGTGACAGTGCATAGAGAGATTTAAAGAGAGTCTTTGCCCTGAAGGAAATTATTCTGAAATGATCAGCTTTATTAGGGCATGCAGAGGATAATATATTTGACTCACATCTTTCTACAGTGTTATTTAAAGTCCCATAAAAAACATTTTCTACCCCATCTACTTCTTTTTTGCTTTTTCTTAATCCTTTTTTTTTTAATTTCCTGGTTTTGCATTGAGAGCCTCAGATAGACCCTTGCCTCTTCTCAGTTGAAAAAGCAATGAACTGCTTCCCAGGAGTCAGAAACCAATGTTCTATGATGGTTTGAATTTTCAGGAAAATCAAAGTTGTTAGGCTCCCTCAAGAAAGTAAAGTGCAATTTGAGTTATGCCCATCCTGTTCCTTGAACCAGGCCTTGGTCTTCAAATTAATTTTTAAGCTGGGTTTTGCAGAGCTAAAAAGGCAGCTTCAAACCGCATTAGTTGGTCTGTTAGTCTCATTAGTTAGTCTGATAATACTAGAACTTACTTTTCATCATAGTGAATTTTTGACCGCATGCTGTTTTTAGAAGACACAATCATTTTTCCTAACCTGGAATATGACCATAGATCTACCTGGATATAAAAAACTCCTGTAAAGATCACTGGAGTACATGCATGGAGATAACGAAAACTTACAGCCAATCTACTTGCAAAGTTTAATTCTGAGAATAATCACTTTCTACCATTAAAAACAAGTTGCGTATTGTCTTCTCAGTCATAAGGATTTCAGCAAAAGTTATTCCTAAGGGATTGAGCCCGTGCTCTTTCGGAAGATCATTTTAATTTAGATTTCATCTCTGCAATGCTACTGAAATGGAGATCCTTCTTCCTCTTTTGTAACTGTTCTCTGTAGGATTTGGGAAGGGGAAGAGATTCTATGAAATTCTAAAGTCCAGTGAATCCACAATTTGATAGTTTCATACCTGAAATACGAGGTATTTTTTAGCAGAGCTGTGTCCTTATGTAAAATCCAGGGAAAGCTTCAGAAGTGGGAGTGCATCATGCTGTATCTCTAGAAACAAGTTTATTTTATTTCCTAAAGGGAACTAATAATCCCCTCTTGACAGACCACGGGATTATTAAGTCTTTGTGAAGTTCAATCAAGTTATACAAACACTTCTTGGCCTCAGTATGTTATCAGTCACAGCAGACACAGGGCAGTTTTCAGCGACTGTACAGTTACCCTACAACATTTGAAATCTAAGAAAGAAATACATTTCAGAGCCACTCGAATGTTCTTCACTGTGTTGATTAGTATCTTAAAAGTGTGGGAAATGAACCGGAATACAGGTATCACTGTATCAACTCACAATGTTCACAAAATAATTTTTGAGCTTTTTTCCCAAAATGCAGAGATTGATTCCCCCCTGCTCATCATTTTTATAGCTGTGATGAATATAAATAAGTCACAGGAAAATTATTTTGCCACTGTTTCACAATACTTCACTTACCTATCAGGCACAGCTGTCACATACTTAAGTACTTTTATTTATGTTGTCTACAGATGAAAATATTAATGTTTATGTTTTCTAATGGAAAAAAATACTTATTATCAAAATACATAGTGAATTTTAACCAGCCTACTAATTTTTGTCCTGTAGGAGGTAATGATTGATTATTTTATCCAGTCCACCAAAATGTCTTCTGTTTTTTTTCTCCCTCTCTCGTACTAATTACTGTCACTGGATTAACTAGCAGATGCATACTCATACATGAAATGTTCAGCTTGCTTTCTGGTGCTTGTCACTGCTTTTGAACTTCTAAGAAACCCCAGGATATTTCAACACTTATGGAAAAGTGTCTAGAGTTATGCCTTATAAAAACTTAATTGGTTAAATCTTCTAAGAAAACAAAATATCATTTCTCATTTAAAGGTTATTCAAGAAAAATGGAAAATTTGTACATAAATGTACTGACAATTTTTGTGTTTATACGTAGGTGAATGAAGTCAGTAAAATCATATTTATTAAATTCACTTTTTAGTCTTTTTATGCATTTTGTTATATAATGCTATACATGGATTTACAGTCCTGTAATATAACATTTAGGAACTTGCTGAATCTGTAACTTAAAATTTAAAAAATTCACTTAAAATTATTGGAGTGTTTTTAACAGAAATTATCTGTGCCTCCATGTTATTTACAGCAGTTGTCTTCATCTGTATCTGAAATTGATAAATTGTTTTTCAGGATTAAAAAACATCTCTAGCTGTGACTTAATTTTGTTAGAGAAACACCTTTATCAAATAGCTTTAACAAGATATTGATGCTGTTTTGATTGTTGTGAGAGGTATCAGAGAGACAATACCAATCTTTTATGCTGCAGGAAAACTGAATTTTTATTATGATTACAAATTTTAAGGTTACATTCAGCTCCAATTAACAAGTCCTCCATTATCATCGCAGAAAAGAACAACACAATATGACAATATTTTATGATCTACAAAGCTCCATGCAAAGCCATCAGGATTTTTTTGTCACTAGAGGTGATAAAAAGCTGTCATTCTGTGCTTACACAAATGGAAGCCAGGAAACTCTTTTGTAAATATATTTTGGGACAGCCTTTAAATTTTTTTTCTTTTTTATATTTCTTTGGAAAAAAACATCTTGTAGTTAACCACTTCATCCAAAAAAGAGCTCTTCTGGATGAAATAATATGCAGTATCTGGCTTATGATTAAAGGTCAAAACTGGATTTTTTTCAAACAGCGTAAGTGCATATGTTGCACAAAATTCCATTAAAATAACTGGGTAGAAGATTTCAAGTGTAAGTCTTAAAACTGTGCCATTTGCAAAGACAATTCATATTATCTTTAAAGGTGTTAGTCTGCAAAGATCAATAATACATAGATTTATATACTGACTTTGTCATGGAAATAGTTGAACAATTTCCAGAAGCGCAGTAAACCATACAGACAGCATGTTGAATGCCTTTGATTCATTTTCTGCACCACAAAAGAGTGAAATTTGTAACTTGTTCGGTAATATTTAATTACTTGTATTTTGTAGCAATCTGGTAAATATTTACATTAGAGAAAATTACAGACATTGTAACTGCCCTTGGAGCCAGATGTTTGTGATGATCTTTACTTTTTATGGGAGTTCATTCCATTTTCTTACACTGGCCACTGGGAAATTGCCTCTATAATAAGTAGTTAAATTGTGTTCAAAAAATATGATATCCTCTGACCTGAAGATTAAATTGGTTTATGTTAGGGCTGTCAGTTAAAACGAATGAAAAAAGTTATGACCACATTATGTATGGTAAGAGTTTTTCTTTTTAATCTTTATATTTTTAAGCTAGAAACATAATATGCAATAAGATAAGAAAAAGACCGTAGTGTGGGTAGACAGAAAACCTCGATTATGTTGAAAAGGTAGCCTTACTTGGTCAGGACTGGAAAAATTTGTTTTAAAAAAATAGCAAGGAATAACTTAAAAATGTTTGCTTTGTACATCATAGTCTACCTGTTCCTTCATTGTAGAAGTATTTTCTAAGTGAAAAGCCTTTGATGCAGAGGATAACTGATAAAATTACAGCAATTACAGGCCCACAAGATAATTCCTAAGGTGTATCACACCTTCAAAGTGTTCTAAAAATACACACCAGAAATTACACACTATTAGGCTTGTTTTTAAATGAAGGTGTTTGTTTATGAAATCTGTATTAAAAAGGAAATTCTCCCACAGTTTTGTTGAAAAAGTTTCCTAATTTGTAACTATAAAGTTAACCAAAGTAATCACAGATAGTTACCCAGAGCGCTGTAACATTCTAAGTAATTTTTACAATTTCTGCAATGTTCAAAATTCACATCAATCTGCATTTTACACACTCATGTCACAAATATTTTACCTTATTCCCATATATTAAAAGACATAACCTTCAGTTGGATACGTAAACATTATTCTGTATATACGAATGCTCCAAGCTGCAGAAGAAAAAGGAAATTAAACTGATGTCACTCTGCTTCTGTCAAGATCCCGTATGGTCTCTGCGTGCTCAGGAGCTCAGTAGTAGGGGCACTATGCCAGTGCGTTCCTGAAGTTGTAAGACATGAAACCTCTGGGCTGGAGCAAGAGGTGAAAAAGTCCTGTCTGTCCACTCAGTTTGGCTTATACTCAGTGCACATTTTCTTTAGAATGTCTTATCTACTCCTTCATATAGCCCAGTATATAAAGGCAAAACTAAGAGGCTTTCAGACCTTGTCTTGGGAAAAAATTGAACAGCTTATAGTAAACCAACATTTTAAGTTTTATTATGTTATTAGATATTATTTTATCAATCATTGATTGTTAGCTGCCACATGTAAATGAAAAAATGCCTTTTGTTCCAACAAGATTGAGTTTGACTCCAGATCATCTATTTGCCCTTTTAATAATTGTTTTCTTTTTTAAAGACAAAGCAATTAATAAACCAGCTTCACTTGTATGAGATGATAATGCAAAATACAGCGGAAGTTTTCTCACCATTTCAATGTCTGATGTTAGGAACTGCTTCAAAAATGGATTTGTTTTTGTTGTTTTTTTTTTAAAGTCTACACTATCAGTGTAATTTTCGTTAGTAGAAATTTATCAATAATACCATCCTTAGCTTTCTTCCAACTTTCCCAGCATCCACAAAATGGATGACTTTCAGTCAATTTCTCTTCATGTAATACAAATATACAGAAACAGCAGTAAATTAAGCTCATTCTTCCCACTAAGAATTAAAGTTGACTTAAATTAGCAATACTACCTATATGTATCTAGTATCACCTATAGGTAGTACTACCTGTAGTATCTTCTTTTAAACTAAGCTTAAACATTACATGTTCAGCTGTGTTATGCTCAAAAAGCAATCACTGATCTAAAACTTCTCTGTTGATTAAACTACTGACATTTCACCCAAACCTTTTGACTAATTCTTTCCTTAGGTTTTGGTTTGTTTGGTTTTTTTTTTTAATATTTATAGGGATTAATTTCCCATTTTTAAGTCTACTTATTATTGAAGCTGAATGAAAAATGCAAATTCCTAGATGGGAGGAGAGTGGAGAGATCTCCTTTGATTTTTGTTTCTATCCCAGCTTCCAGGAAAAAAAAGTATTCCTAGCAGAACCACTTCTTAGACCTTTCTAGGAATTTGTTTCTTTCAACAGAAAGGAAAAGAAAGCTTTGGCTTTTTGTATGTCGATTTGAAATGGTCCTTTTAACTTTATCTTTCTGTAGGCAAAAAAGAGTAATTGTTTTTTATTAAAATAAAAAAAAGGTAAAAAGCTTTACATCTTAATCATGCTTTTCCCTCTACAAATTCTAGTTCTCTGAAGTCACACAAGAAGATTAGATTGGCAGCTCTCCCATGCTATTCGGTCATAGACACATAAAAGAAGTTAGGCTGGAGAGGACCTACTGAAGCCACCTAGCCAACATCTTGCTTCTTTCAGCAGAGCTGCTCCCCACTTAATCAGCCGCCGGCTTGCACCATTGCACTGGGCTGTGTTTGATCTCAGGTGCAGGATCTTGCATTTGACTTCTTTGAACTTTCTGAAGTTCCTTGCTTCAGCTTGATGAGGTCTCTCAGAGACCTCCATGGTAGTGTGGAAGTAGACCACCTCACATCCACACCATTGATGAAAATGCTCAACAGCATCAGCCCCACTATGAATGCTGAGGAGCATCACTTGGAGCTGGTCTCCAATTAGACACTAGCTAAAGTGTGCTATAGGAGATCATTCTGAAAGGCTTACTAAGGTCAAGATAAATAACATCCACTACTCATCTCTTGTCCCCAAAGCTATTCAATTCATCATAGAAGGTAATGAGGGCAGTCAAGAACCGTTTGCCCTTCATAAGACCAAACCTTGCTGTTCCAAATCACCTTTCTCTTCCGTACGTGTTCAGAAATTGCTTTCAGGAGGATTTGCTTCACTTTTCCTGGGCACTGACATTAAGCTGACCAGTTTGTAGTTACTTAGATCCTCCTCCTTTTTTTGAAGATGGGCGCAGCTAATATGTGCCTCTTTTCCATTTATTGGTTGAATAACACTTTAACAAGCAGCCACTCAACATCACCCAGCTCCTTCAGAATCCTTGGAGGCTTTCCAGCTACTCACATTGGCTTATGTCCACTTTATCAAGTAACACCTAACTCACTTCTTCTCTGCTGTGGGTAGCGTTTCCCCAGAACCTGCCCACTAGATGCAGACATCTGGGGTGCCTGAGAACGGACCTAGCCAGACTGAGAGACAAGGGGCATAAAGTTCCTCAGCCTTTGCCTCACTTTTTTTGCACTGCCTACCATTTCCCTGAACAAGCCAAAGCTCATTCTTCTTGAGCTTCACTGTGCTAGTGTTTTTCCACACTCCTCTCAGGATCACGTGTGGCTTCGTGGTCAGTCTAGTCAGGGTTGGCAATGACTGCCACATCTTTGGCAGCAGATGTGTAGCAGCAGATTATTCGCTCCTAGATGTTCTGCCCAGTCTCTGTGCCAAAAAATTGTCGCCACTGCATTCCAGAAATCCGTGGAATCGCTTGTGCCCCACTGCATTGCCCATCCGGCAGTAGTTATTAAAGTTCCTTCCTGAACCTGTAAAGGAAGAGAAAAAAGAACTGTAACTCACCAGTGTCCATCTTAGCATTAGCATTACATTCAAAGCAAAAGCCCAAGCAAATTTGATGTCTGTCCAATGCATACTTTCAACATTCTTATCAGTGAAAAGCCTGGTGTATTTAAACATAACAGCTGAAACTTCCTCTAGTACCTTCACGTTTTCTGCTTCAATACAACTGTTAGCAATAGCGCCAGGGGAAACACATACAGCTGTGTTTAAACTTTTAGAGTACTTTTATAGCAGCCATGTAGAGTAGTCTGAGGTCTCAGTCCTCAAAGGCTGTAAAAGGGGACATTTTAATGCAGGCAGCCTCTGCTTTGTTTCCTGCATTCCAGTTTTCCTCATTGGAGATACTGTCTGGAAGGGATAGCAGCCTGGCTTTCCTCACGTTACTGCGATTGAAAGGTGACTGGGACAGATACAAAGAAAAGGGAGCTGGCAGCCTTTTCAGTACTGCTTCGGTATTCTTGGCAGCACACTATGAATATACGAAAGAAGTGGCCATCCTTGAAAAGCGCTGTGAATTACAGCGGGAAAGAAACACAGGCACAAACACACACACACACACCTTAAAGAAAAAAAAATAGGAAGGAGAAAATGGCTTTATTTACCACTTCGCAGGAATGGAACTGTGAAAAATAAAATAGTAGACTACATGAATATTAATAAATTATACTTGTATTTTCAGTTTTGGTTAAAATATTTAAAATAGACATATGAGAAATAATTATATTTAGGCCTTTGCAGTATAACCCAAAAGCCATTAGCAAGAGTTTCTCTATTTCCCAAAAGGCTTTTTGGAGCATCAACACCAACAAAGTTGAACTGTGGAAATATTCTTTCTGTTTGAAATTGGTAATAAAAATTAATTCTTCACTGGTTTTAGTTGCACTGTTACAATTTCCTTCTAATCATCCTTTTAAATGTTTCTCATTCTCACCTGTTTGTAAATTTCTAACTCTTCTTTTGGTTTTTTATTGCTTCTTCTCTTCCAAATAATTATTTTTTTTCAGTAATTTAATTCTTTTCAGAAGGAGTAAAAAAAATATATTATTTCCAGCAGAAAATATGATCAGTAAAAATTCCATGCAGGTAGCTGCCAAGATATGAAGTTCAAACTCCATATGGATGTAAAATTACTATATATTCATACGTCTCCTTTAGAATAGAAGGTATTTTCATTTAATGGATATTCTTTACTAAAAATATTAGTAGTTATTTCATTCTTTGGAAGAGGGGGGAAAAAAAAACCCAAACAACCAAGTTGTTCTTCCTTCTTTGGGTCCCACTTGCGTCAAGTGACAAAATTGTCAAGGAATTAATATACATGAAAAAGTCTTTGATAAAGGTCATTGTCCATGTGTCTGACCTTACTTATATACTAAAACTGATAACACAGCCCTGTTGAATGTGGTCTGCTGTAAAAGCTCTGAATAATAAAATTACTATGACTTAGCTCTGAGTAACAAAAATTAACACTTTGCTGTAAGGGATGATGACAAGAAATATTATCATACATATTTCAGCACATTTTCCAGACAAAAATATACAATGAAAGAAGTGCAATGATTTGAATTAGGAATACTGGTAATGGCAGATACTGTTCTCATTCTCATGACACATGGAGCTGGTATTACACTTATAATAATTTTGTGTATCTTAAATTGTGGAAATTCAAAACTTGAGCACCCAGACTATTGCATCATTACACCTCAGAGATATGCAACAACACTCTTCTTCTAGTTAGAAGAAAAGCAAGTGAATGCCTGCAGTCCAGATCACATTGATTAGATTTTAAAGATATCTATTTCCCTATCTTTCCTTTCTGTAGTGCCGTTCCAGGAGCAATAGGGTTCAGTTTGGCTCTAAAGATAAAGTTATTTTGTCCAAGACAAAAGCTGAGATGGAAGCTGCACCATCTTGAGACCATGTTTAAAGTCTTGGGATGATCAAATAGCTAACAAATAAGTTTTTCTTTTGTTCAGCATTCAGTTATAGCATTTTAAAAATAACTTTACTGCAGTTTTGCTGTCTTGGGGGCAAAGACTTTTCAGTCACACCTGTGTCTCTTGGCAGAGATTAGCAAAGTAATTTTCCCTAACTGTGAAGATTAGCATGCTTTAATTTCTTTAATTTTGCAGTAGAAAGCTAGTCAGAACAGAAAGTTTTGATACAAGCTTTAAATGAGCAGTATGAGAGAGAAGGTTTAATCTGGTATTTAAGATATCATGTTTTTCTTGTTCCATATTAAATGTAAGCAGTTGTTTGTAACATGACAATCACCACATTATATAGAGTCAAATCTCTATTTACGAGCATCAGTTTATAATTTCCTTTCTGAAAATTCATTATTCCAGTCTTGTCTATTGAAATTAAGACTGTATTATGTGACCTACAGTGTAACATTTTAATAACCTGTCCTGCAAGACAGCTAGGTGGCTACAAACCAAGAAAATAAGAAAGTCCTTCTGAATTTTGAATCCATCGGTTAAGTTGAATCTATGCTTTCAGTCATACCCCTGTGAACAGAGCAGGTAGATGCTACCACTTGCTTACTTAACAGAAAATCAGCAGTATAGATGTTGTTGAACATCTTGTCTTTTTAAAAATGAATGGTATTGTTGCATCTCCCAGGCCACCTGTATCCGGTGCTTTTGTACTGTTAGGTTAACCTGACGCACACAGAGGGATTACCATTGAGGAATAAGGATGACCACCTATGTGGTCAGCACAAATTCAGAAGAGTGAGGATTGCAGGGAGAGGTGATAATAAATTAGAATAGGTAGTACAATGTGGTGTGGG
Organism: Buceros rhinoceros silvestris; assembly: GCF_000710305.1. Lineage (NCBI taxonomy): Eukaryota > Metazoa > Chordata > Aves > Bucerotiformes > Bucerotidae > Buceros > Buceros rhinoceros. The sequence continues at coordinate 23,592 of NW_010428460.1, forward strand.
GGGGAGGAATATGCAGGAAAAGCAAACTTTGGCCCCTATCTCCTCACTCAAGTCCCTTTCAGCAGTCATTTTTTTAACAAAAACTGGTCTCATAACAGATACTATGCCTTTATTGGCAATTTGAGCTCCCTTAACTTCCTCAACTATGACAGCACCAACAGTTCAGTAATATTAGTATACAATGTGGAAGGATTTCTGTGGTTAAGTTCCCCACCTTAGTTATCCTGCAGTAGTTATTCTTTGACTTCATCATAAAGACATGCTCTTACTTCTTGTAGAAATCAAGATGAGCTCCTCAGCCACTGCAAATGTCAGATACATCAAAAGTCTTTATAAAAACAAATGGAAAAAGAAAGGTTTAGCAACAATTGTTACTTACCAAGATACATGCTCCTTCCTGACACGCTCACATGTACCGTGTAGGAAGCATGAGTGAATTCCCAGGCAGTAAATGTGAGGTAATATCAGCCTGAAAGGGGATTTAACTACGTTTAAGTTAGACTTCTTTTGTTCAGGCTTAGAGTACATACATGGATACACTAGATAATCTAATGAATTACTATGTATTTGTGCTTCAGAGCTCTGCAAACTTAAAAACCTTATAAACAGTCTTCAAAATGACTACTCCATTTCACCAAGCAAAATTAACCTGAGTTTTTAACACAACAAACCTCAAAAATGGTTTTGTGTCATTTCATTGTAATCAGCTCCTTTGCTTACTTTATGACATATTTCAGTGTACCAAATAGATCTCACCATAATTTCTTCATACAGAATACAAAGCTGTTTCATAAACCTCTTCCTTCTCTTCACAGGCTATTAATTCTCCCGTATTTCATTGTAGTGACCACCTGACCCTTACTTTATGACTGTCTAGTATCCCTGCAGCAAAAGTTAAGATTGATTACACAGAAAAGTAACTGAAATGTATTCAAAGTATTTAGCTAAAATTAGCTGTTGGCCACTAAAGCAGCTGGAAATAAGCGATAGACTCAGCCATGTTCAGTCTGGGCCAAAGTCTTAGAGTCAACATACAGATTCTCATTAACTTCAATTGGCTTTTCAGATCTGTCTTCCATATGTATTCCAGTTTAAAAACCAGAAGTATTCTGTAAAAATATTTTCTTTGTTTAACTTACATTAGAATTTCATGCATAGTTTCTGAACTTTCATATAGAAATGTGTTTGAATTATGTGCTTTCATTGTAGGTTGAATTAGGAAATTAAAAATAAAATGATTCATGGTACTGGTCATGAAGTTTTCAAGTAGGAAGCATATGAAGAATATAAAAAAGTCTGAATACTATAGATGAAAACTGAAAGAGAATAGATATTAATGAAGCAGATACTGCATATATGCTACGTCCAGATGTAGAATGGCTCTGGTATTTATTTCCCCAGTGTCTGCTACTGAAGTGAATATGTAAATTTTGATAGTTTATTTTAACCTTCATGTGTAATTAAAATTGCTAGTCGAACATATATATATATAATCTATATCTGTATGTGTGTGTGTATATACATATAAGCACTACATATATACGCACATACATATATATGTATATATCTTTGTAATACTGTGTATTCAGACTAGAAACACCAAAAAAATATTCAGGGAGAACTTAGATGACAAAATAAAGCTAATTTTCTTTAGAAACAATTTTTTATTTGAAAAACTTTCAACTCCAATCTCCAGAGATATGATAGAAAGCAAATGAAAAAGAGGAAAGAAGTGTATTAATCCAGGAAGCCGTCTAGTCCTCTAGATAGGTATGTATAGAATAATAATAAAAAAAACCCCTTCTTATTGTCACTATAAATCAGATTTTTAAAGTTGATTGAACAGAGTTATTTCTATCTGTTCCATCTTTCTATTTCTACATACAGTGTTCCTATCTCGAAATAGCAAAATGGAATGGAAAGATGGGAATAACTCTCCTAAATCAACACTAATTTAAGACAACTGTTGCAAGCATTTTTGGGTATGTCTTGAAATGAAATAGTTTGGCTATTAAAGGTAGTGTAGCAACACATAAAGTCTGTCAAATTGCACTGCATTCTGAAATCTTTCGAAAACAGCATTAAAGAAAGTAGATTAAAGTGATATACAGATGTTTCTGAAAATGCAATATTGAATATCCTGATTTCTTCTTAAGTTTCAACAAGAGCTTAGAAATTCTGTGTGTGTGTTTATACACTTAATAACTGGGGTGGGGGGAGGGGGTGTGGGGAGAGGTCCCAAACCAGGGGGACCTCAAGGGGTACCGAGAGAGTTGCTAGGAGCTGGCAACTCCTGTGGCAGCAGCTGATGAGACCTAATCGGGGCCAGGAGTAAGGATGGCCAAGCTGCCTCCCATGATAAAAGAGGCTCTTAGGAAGTGCCAGTGGCTAGGGTGTGGCATGGCAGTTTGTGCAGCAGTTTTCATGCAGGAAGGGCACTGAAGCTCTGCCAGCCGAACCACGGAGCAATGCTGTCCACCTGCCAGAAAGCCACGGCTTCTCTAAGCTCTGCACCCACCACGACTGATGCAGCTGCCCAGCCAGAGCTCTGGTGGGAACATGCTGCAACCCAGGTGTTGGGCTGCAGGGTGTGCCCAGCTCTTATGACAGTACCAGACAGCAGCAGCGAGCACACCTGTGGGAGGTGTGCCCAGGTAGAGGAACTCCTCTGCTTAGTGTCAGAGCTCCAGGAGGAAGTGAGTAGGTTGAGGAGTATCAGGGAGTGAGAGTGTCCTAGTTTCCACTGGGATAGAGCTAATTTTCCTTCTTAGTAGATAGAAAAGTGCCATGTTTTGGACTGTGAGAAGAATGTTGATAATCTACTGATGGTTTTACTTGTTGCTGGGAAATCAAGGTCAATATCACATGTTTTGCTAGTGTGCAGGAGCACCAGAAGCTGGGAAGGAGCATGGCCAGGATAGCTGATCCAAACTAGCCAGAGGGATATTCCATACCGTAGAATGTCAGGCTCAGTATATAAACTGGGGAGAGTTGGCCTGGACAGTGAATTGCTGCTTGGGCACGTCAGCATGTTGCAAGCAATTGCATTGTGCATCACCTGTCTTTTCCTTGGCTCTCTCTCTCTCTTCATTATATTCCTTTTCATTCTAATTATTATTCTTACCATATTTTATTATTGTTGTTATTGTTATATTTTATTTTACATATTAAACTGTTCTTATGCAAATGCACAAGTTTTACTTTTTTAAAAATTGTCCTCTCCATCCCACTTGGAGGGGGTAGGAGTGAGGAAGCAGCTGTGAGGTGTTTAGTTGCTGGCTGAGGTTAAACCACGACTGAGAGACAGAATACTGAAATTACACTTCATCTTCCCTGAGACAGGTCCAACAGACAGAGAGAATTCATGATATGGAGAATGCCCTATCCTCTTTCTGCCTGGCTGAACACAGTGACTTAAGGGATAGGAGGCAATGGCGACAAGTTCCTGCCCAGTACAGGAGGCACATCTCCTCTGTGACTACCCATTCCCAGGTGCCTTTGCATAATAGGTGTGAAGATCTGCGAGTAGAACTGAACAATAAAGAAGACAACGGTTCATCTAGGTTGGAGGCGTCACCAAGGATAACTCTGTCACATGCCTATATGCTGTGTGTCAAAACTGCTTCCATAAAGCAAAAAGACATGTCATTGTCATAGGTGACTCCCTGCTGAAGGGAACAGAAGGCCTCATATGAAGACCAGACTGCCCTTCTTAGGGAAGTCTACTGCCTCCCTGGGGCCTAGGTTAAAGATGTGAAGAGGAAACTTCCTACTCTGGTACAGACCTCAGATTATTATCCGTTATTGATTTTTCAGGTAGGCAGCAATGAAGTTACAACAAGAAGTCTGACAGCAATCAAGAAAGACTTCAGGGCCTTGGGGCTGGTAAAGGGATCTGGAGCACAAACAGTGTTTGCTCTCCTTCCAGTTTCAGAGAATGATGAGGGAAGAAACAAGAGGATCCATATGATCAATATCTGTCTTCAAGTCTGGTGTCACTGGTAGAATTCTGTTATTTTTGATCATGGGTCAATTTATGTGACACCAGGCAAGCTGGCAACAGATGGTGTACACCTGTCTCAAAGGAGAAGAAGGATCTTTGCACCAGGATTTAGCAGGGCTCATTGAAAGAGCTTTAAACTAGATATGAAGTGGAAAAATATAAAACTAGGCTTGCTAGAGTTAAGCTTGGGGATGGCGTGCCAATGTTTGAGGGATGGTGTGCTAGTGAGGACCTCTGGCCTGCCGTCTCAGTGACGTGAGGATTATTGATGTGTTGGAAACCACAGAAGTTCCTATAGTGGTCAGGTAGGAATTAGGGCTTCTGCCTCCAAAAAGGTGGTGGGATCAGTAACCTAAGTGAGGTGTATCTTTACTAATGCTCGCGGCATGGGCAACAAACAGGAGAAGCTGGAAGCTGTTGTGCCAACAGAAAACTGCCATCATGGTGAGATGACTTACACAACTGGCGTGGTGCAATGGATGGCTATAAACTCTTCAGCAGGGATAGGCCAGGAAGAAGAGGTGGTGGGAGCCCTGGATGTTAGAGAGTGTTTTGATTGTTGTGAGCTTAATGATGGTGACAATAAGGTTTAGTGTTTATGGGTAAGAATCAAGGGAAAGGCCAAGCAGGCAGATATCTTCGAGGGAGTCTGTTATAGACCATCCAACCAGGATGAAGAAGCAGATGAAATATTCTATAAGCAGCTGGGAGAAGCCTCACAATTCCTGACACAGCTGGTGCGTGAGCCAGCTATGGAAGGCTCCCTTCTGGAACTATTGTTTCCGAACAAAGAAGGTCTTGTGAATCGAGAAATAATAGTGTTTACACTTCTCAGAGAAGTAAGAAGTGGGGTCAGCAGAACTGCTACTTTGGACTTCCAGAGGGCAGACTTTGGCTAGTTTAAGGAGATTGTTTGACAGAGTCCCTTGGGAGGCAGTTCTGAAGGGCAAAGGAGTCCAGGAAGGCTGGACATTCTTCAAGAAGAAACTCCTGAAGGCGCAGGAGCAGGCTGTCCCCATGTGCTGTAAGACAAGCCAGCAGGGAAGAAGACCAGACTGGCTTAAAGAGAGAGCTTTGTCTGGAACCCAGGAAGAAAAGAAAACTCTATGGCCTATGGAAGAAGGAGCAGGTCACTCGGGATGACTATAAGGATTTTGTGAGACTATGCAGGGTGAAAATTAGAAGGGGCAAAGCTCATCAAGAACTTAATCAGTCTACTGTCATAAAAGACAATAAATATTTCTGTAAATACATTAGAAACAAAAGAAAATTAGAAGGGGCAAAGCTCATCAAGAACTTAATCAGTCTACTGTCATAAAAGACAATAAATATTTCTGTAAATACATTAGAAACAAAAGGAGGGCTAAGGATCAGACTGGCTTAAAGAGAGAGCTTTGTCTGGAACCCAGGAAGAAAAGAAAACTCTATGGCCTATGGAAGAAGGAGCAGGTCACTCGGGATGACTATAAGGATTTTGTGAGACTATGCAGGGTGAAAATTAGAAGGGGCAAAGCTCATCAAGAACTTAATCAGTCTACTGTCATAAAAGACAATAAATATTTCTGTAAATACATTAGAAACAAAAGGAGGGCTAAGGATAATCTCCATGCCTTACTGGATGCAGGGAGAAGCATAGCGACCAAGGATGAGGAAAACGCTGAGGTGCTGAATGCTTTGATTGCCTTAGTCTTCAATAGAAAAATCAATTGTTTTCTGAGTGCCCGGGCCCTTGAGCTAGAAGACAGGCATGGGGAAACAGAATAAAGCACCCACAATCCAAGAGAAAATGGTTAGTGAATTGCTACATCACTTAAACACACACAAGTCTATGGGATCAACCCAAGGCCCAGAGTGGTGGTGAGTGAAGTTCAGTCCTCTTGGTGACTGATCACAAAAGTTGTTCCCCAGGGCTCACTATTCAGGAGCCTGTTCTCTTTAACATCTTTATCAATGATCTGGATGATGGGATCAAGTGCACCCTCAGCGAGTCTGCAGATGACACCAAGTTAGGTGGGAGTGTTGATCTGCTTGAAGGTCAGGAGGCTCCACAGAAGGATCTGGGCAGACTGGATCGATGGGCTGAGACCAATGGTATGAAATTCAACAAGACCAAATGCCAGGTCCTGCACTGGGGTCACACCAACCCCCTGCAGCGTTACAGGCTGGGGGAGGAGTGGCTGGAAACTGCCCAGCAGAAAAGGACCTGGGGGTGCTGGTCCCAGTGATATGGGATTCAACAAGACTAAGTTCCATGTCCTGCACTTGGGTCAAAACAGCCCCCTGCCATGCTACAGCCTTGGAAAGCTGCCCAGCAGAAAAGGACCTGGGGCAGCTGGTTGACAGCCAGCTGAATGAGAGCCAGCAGTGTACCCAGGTGGCCAAGAAAGCTGGCTTGTACCAGAAATAGAGTGGCCAGCAGAACAGTGACTGTACCTTTGTACACTGTACTTTATACACTGATGAGGCCACACCTCAAATACCAGGTTCAGTGTTGGGTCTTATAAAGTTATGTGGGTGTGTTGATCTGCTTGAGGTAAGGAAGGCTCTACAGCGGAATCTGGATAGGCTGCATCAATGGGTTGAGGCCAGTGATATGGGATTCAACAAGACTAAGTTCCATGTCCTGCACTTGGGTCAAAACAGCCCCCTGCCATGCTACAGCCTTGGAAAGCTGCCCAGCAGAAAAGGACCTGGGGCAGCTGGTTGACAGCCAGCTGAATGAGAGCCAGCAGTGTACCCAGGTGGCCAAGAAAGCTGGCTTGTACCAGAAATAGAGTGGCCAGCAGAACAGTGACTGTACCTTTGTACACTGTACTTTATACACTGATGAGGCCACACCTCAAATACCAGGTTCAGTGTTGGGTCTCTCACGTCAAGAAGGATGTTGAGGTGCTGGAACGTCTCCAAAGAAGGACAACAAAGCTGGTGAAAGGTCAAGAGCACAAGTCCCATGAGGAGTAGCTGAGGGAACTGGGGTCGTTTAGCCTGGAGAAAAGGAGGCTGAGGGGAGACCTTATCGCTCTCTACAACTATCTGAAAGGAGATTATAGAGAGGTGGAGATCAGCCTATTCTCCCAAGCATCAAGCAACAGACAAGAAGAAATGGCCTTAGGCTGCACCAAGGGTGGTTTAGGTTAGACATTAGGAAAACTTTACCTACAGAAAATGTAAGATATTGGAACAGGCTGCCCAGGGCAGTGGTGGAGTCCCCATTCCTGGAGGTATTTAAAAGATGTGTAGATGTGGTGCTGAGGGACATGGTTTAGTGGTGCCTTGGCAGTGCTGGGTTAACAATTGGACTTGATGATCTTGAAGATCTTTTACAACCAAAATTATTCTAAAATTATTCTATTCTATTATTATTCTAATAATAATTATACCCAAAATACGCTACGCATGAAATAATATGTTTTGTTGCATTAACAACATTATTATTTGTATGTATATTTTTAGCATTTGAATTCCTTTTAAAATAATAAAAAAAACCCAAACATAAGTTTACAGTAGTTGATAATGACAATTAAAACCACCATATGTGTAAAGGAAGAGGGGGGAGGGGAAATCTTTTCACAATATGTCAGTTCAGTTGCATGATAAAGCTGCCACCTCATTTAGAAATTTTGCTTTTTGGATTTTTATTTCAATTTCTGCCGGGTTTCATGATTTGCATACTCTCATACATTATAGCTGTTGCTGATTATAGAGAAGCTAATTTCTCCATATAACTCAGTTTGCAGATTTATCTGGTACCTTGTTTCATGACTGAACCGGTACTTTTTGTCAAAGAACTTCACTCCAGCTATTTTTCATCACTAATTAATTCACTTTGTGCAGCTATGGAGAAAATGTCATGGTGACAATCACTCACAGCACTTTACAATTGTGTGGTATCAGCAAGACAGTTCTATTATTTTGGGGAATTGAGTAACAGGTAGAATTATACCATCCTGAGTACCAAGTACAGGAGTAGGAATAGCAAGAGGCATGAATTTTCTTGGGCAAAGTGAGTAATGGGAATCTCTGAAAAGAAGAGAAGAACATAGGCAAATCATTGTACCAGATGATTGGAAGGCACTTTCTTAGTCAGTGGTTTGAATCACCTAGCAAGCATGACTTGAGTTTTATAGCCTAATCAACTCCCAGTGTTATAAGCAGCCAGTTTCCAATCTCCAGACTGGAAGTTAAATAATCTTACTTTATGGCAAAAGCACAAGAAAATGGGCTGCCATGGAATAACTTCATGCTAAGCAGCCTTCCCTGCACTGTTAATCAAAGTGATTGGCACCTGGATTTGAGCCCCCAGGTTAATCCAGCTCACTAAGCCACCATGTTATCAATCTTTCTCCACACTCCTATATATTTATTGTATTTTTAATAGAAGTGCACCACTTTAAACTCTGTTAGAACCTCTAGAATTTGAAGGTGAAGAACAATGCATTAGCAATGTTAGATATTCCTTACGCATTTGTGTCCAAATAGCAGAGCTGACTTCAGGCATAAGCAAAGTAGTTCCCTAGGGTGTCACGTTGACGAGAGTGGTGAAATCATGGCTTAATGTGAGTGGAAAAGAAAAACCCTCCAGGTTTTTGTGGCAGCAGCTCCTGCTCTATGTACAGCTCGTGCTCGTTTACTTAAGTGGCAGAGCAGCTTTTCCAGACACTAGTTTTAGAGTGATGCGGCCAGGAAAACTCCTTTCTGTCTGTCAGGAGAAAAACTGTGGCTCTGCTGTTGGCATTCACTTCCACTTGCAATTTGCTTCTGCTCTTGGACTTTTCTGCTAAGAGAGGCAGTATGTAAACTGCACAAGTACTGGGAAAGGGGTTATAGTGATGAGGAAAGTGTTTTGAAGCTGACTAGTCTTCATCGTTTTCCCGTTTGGTAAGGAGGATATATTTTTTCAATACTTGGAAGGAGCATCAATGCCATAGATTGGAGCCTGGTGAGCTGGGAGGAAGGCTATGTGGCCTTGCTGTCCCAAGAACACCAATACTTGTTCTCTGTTTTTCCAGCTGTGGTATAAAATGTATTCCCTGGTGAGATGTCTAGTCATGTCTATATATTGTTGACAAAATAACCTGAGGTCATTTTTCAAGTATTTTCATTGAAGTTTGAAATGTCTGATTTTTCCATTCCTTTTCAGGTCAATTAGTGAATTATCTCACTAATTGTCTCTTCAGTTTTGGTGTTCCCATTCTTAGTCCCTTCAGTGATGTCTTATCTGACATGTATTCTATCCATAGCAAGTAATTAGCTTTGTTAATTTTGCATTTTTTATTTTTGGAGTTTAACATCACACTGTAAACTCATATAGGTATTTCTAGTGACATTTTTCTCATCAAACACTTTTCAAAACACTTTTCTGTGCTCATTAAATTGTCTTGGTTTTATTTATGAGGAAAGAAAATGCTCCATTATATGTTGCTCTCTACTCAGGTACTGAGACATTTGAGTTTTTTGATCTTTGTTGGATTTTACTTTTTAAAATGAGTATGAAGTAGTATAAATTTCATTAAGTAAGTATATTATCGTAGTTGCCTATGTCCTAAAATACAATTTAGGTTTGTCATTCTTTATACAACAACTGAAATTCAGTCAAAATATTGTAATTATGAGAAAATTTTGCATTACTTGAAGCAAATGTTAGGTATACCTCAATTTATTCAAATTCCTGAAATATGGGGGAAAAAACCCCAAACCCCTTGCAGATGTGTTTTGAAACAATCTTTTCATTCCCTTTTTTAATGTAAGGAAGTTACTTTTTTCCTTTCTTTACTTCATTCCTTTCTTTCAGAACACAGTCATAATGAAAAACAGAAGGTTGTCCAAACCCTGTAAATAAAAATTAAAATGTTTTAATTGATCTAAAAATAGGTAGTGTTACCCTTTTACACTATGATTTTTTTTCCAATAGTATCAGGCATAACTGAACCCCATGGAACTAGGTGTGAAGCGTCTTTGATGAATTAACTGTCATTTCACCTATATGCATTAGCAGTTCCAAAATGCCTGGTTTTCTGCAAGAAGAGTAAGCATTCTTCTATGTAAATTAATCAAAGAAGGGAAAACATGCTAAAATGCAATTCAGTCACCAAAGGCATAAAGCTTCAGTGGAGGATATTGCAATGCTCACAAATAAAATGTATTACAACAACTGATAATTTCACTTGAAATTACAATTAGCTCCTCTAGAATAAGTCTAGAACTATACTAGAACTGAAGCTTTACCGCTTTGATTCAACTCTGAAGGCCTCTGTTGTATGATCATTTCAAGAATACTAATGTTTTTAACGTGCTGAAGATATTTGGTGGACATAGTTATCTAGCTCTCATCTCCAAAGACAACTCATGCTGAATTTCCATAGGTGGATATATCTTTCATCTATTTGGTACAAAACTATATATATGTAAGGAAAAAGTATTCTCCTTAGTACTACTCTGAAAGTAGTATCATCTTAGTTGGTTTTTTGGTTTTTTTTTTTTCAATTTTTCCAAAATAACAGTGACAGTAGTTATGTTCAAGGGGAGAAAACTTGTGCTGCAATTGTTGAAATGAATGGCAACCTTTCCAAGACTGATAAATCTTGTATTTCTCCTTTACTTTGAATTAAAGTTTGGGGTTTTTTGGTTTCGGTTTTTCTTTTTTTTTTTCTTTTTTTTTTTTTTTTTTTTTTTTTTTTTTTTTTTTTTTTTTTTTTTTTTTTTTTTTTTTTTTTTTTTTTTGGTATCGTTTTGGACTGTAATGAAGTGAAATGAACACTATTCAACATGCCTTGAAAATGAGAAGCTTGCAATCTACAAAAATACTATCTGCCATCTATTTTACTTATTAGATCTTCCAGCTATCCATTTTTCTTCAAAATGTGACCTTTCTTTTACCCCAGCTCTCTGCAACTGTTTGGAAAATCAATGGCAAGTTTACAATAAACAGCATGAAGCTTTACACACTGTGGAGAAGAAAACATTTTGATAAGCAAATGGATTTCAATGTCAGCCTTCTAAACAGCTGTTACAGATAAATGATTTGAAAGATTATTGAAAATATACTGACTTTTTAGAATGCTACTTTGCTCCCCGTGCAAGGCACAGGAAATTGAACCAGCTGCAGTGCTGAGCTGACTTGGCTGTCACTGCAACGTGTGACCCTGTGGTAAAATAAAATCTGTGTCCAACTGTCCAATGTGTCTAGACCTTGCTGAACTTTTCAGCCAAAACTATTATATTTCTTCTTTTCTATTTTATTCTTTATTTTCCAGCATAAAACTTTATGACCTTTTCTGTCAGAGCAATCCATGAAAAAGGCAGTATGAAAAGTGCTTGGCCAATACAGAAGCTTCAGACCAAAACTATATTAATCCTTGTCCTTTTCTTCTTGTTTCCTAAGTCAAATCTGTGCATTATTAATTTTGGCCTAGCGAAACAAAAATTTAATCAGTGATCAAGAGCTGGGAAACTAAAAAAATGTCAGGATAGCATAAATATTGTATTGTTGCTCTATTAGCTTAATGATTTGGATTCAGTTTGAATGCTATATGGCAATTCAAAAGCTATCATTGTAAGTTATGATTACACCACTTTCAATTACTTCTAGAGGCACAGGATATATCAGGTGGAAGCAGCTGCAAAGTCAGTAATTAACCGGATATATTTTAAAGCAGAAGTCTTTCACTGTATTAATTTCAAAAGATGTAGAGGCTGTTGAGGTGGGTTTCATAAGAAATAGCAAATACACAACTGAAATCACTTTGATCAAGTATCATAATCAAAAAACCAGACATATGTACACAAATCTAATAAGACTGGATGTAGCAACAGACACAAATACAATATGGACAAGTTTCTTCTGTGTCTCTCCGCATTGTTTGCTTACCAGTAAAGGTAATGAGACACATGTGAGAAAGAGAGCTGAAGTTCTTCTGAAGTCTGTCTAGACATCTGGTAAGTTTGTGGGATATCAATCCTACAAATGTTATTGAGAAGGCCCTTTTCTTCCAGGACAGTTTTGTTTGATGAAGACCAACTGTTATCTCCAATAAGTTAAATTCCCAGACTTGTTCTTCTTCTATTGTGTTCTTCCTTGAGACTTGAGTCTCACTACCAATCTTCTCTAGCTCCTCCAGTTGTTTAAATAATATGAATTCCCCCTGTGTCTTGGCATTCGGGGATTTTTTTCAAGTAATAGTCTCATCTCAGGAGAATGTGACAAGAAAGAAAAGAACACAATCTTGGCCAAGAAATATATTACTCACAGAGCCCTCGTTCATGAGAGCATGCAGTGTTTGGAAAAACCCTCAGTGACTCTAAGTCTTTTAATCCAAAATCCTCAGGAAAGAGCTCCCGAGCATTTCCATAGATTTTGTTTTACACATTCCTCTTTTTGCAGACAAAACCCCTTCAGTTCATTTGTGAAGGTGAAAGATCAAAAGAGAGTTTTGTTAGTTTATTATCTTCTGATTTCCAGCAGTGAAGAGGACTCCTTTGATTGGCGTCAAAGAGGCTTTCATATTTTTCATATTTACATTTAGATTATGATTTTGTAATTGTGTGACTTGCATACGGGACGCCAGGAGCAATCAGCAAATGGTCTAAAAAGCCATGCTCTGTAACAGTTTGATGGCAGCCTTGCTTTTCTACACTGTGTTTTCCTTCTTAGAAAGAAAATAAACATCACTAACAAACAAATAAAAAGTTAAGTTGAAATTGAAATGACTGCAGGGCAAATTTTAGAGAAGCTTTCCATGTGAGCTGGAAAACTGTGAAATTTGGAAGTGTGAAGGCATTGTTGAATGTACCAAATAGCATATTTAAAACCCAGATGAATTTCTAAGTAATTTTAATAGACTACAGTAAGTGTTCCCAACTAATATGTTGCTGTTGAATGGGAATTTTTCAAATAACTAAAACCCTGTTTTCTTTAACAGAAACAATGATTTTGTTGATGAACTGTCAGGTGGCTTTTTGGAAAACTGCAAACAATTAAAATTCATTAATAATCTAAAAAAGTAATTTGTTTGGTCCTGAATTAGAAATGCAATGTGAACATTCTGGGCATTACATTTACATTTTAGCAGATCAGAATGGATAGAACCACAGAAATATTTTCCCTGAGAATGTTTTTCAGAATTTCATGCTTTTGACTTTTGCTTAACTTTACAGTGATGATTTTGAATCTATATGATGAAAACTGTATTTTTTTTTCAGTTAACAAACATTTTCAAAAAAACAGTTCCAAATGGTCATCTTACGGTGATTCTCTAGAAGTAACTATATCAACAGCGTATGAATTTTAGCTTCATTTTATTCGCCACTGAAAAAAAAATCAGTATGTGTTTTGTATATTGTTTTTTCATTTAGTAATGAAAATATTTTAGCAAGATCATTGGAAAGGCTGCAACACTGGTGAATTATAAGAGGCTAAATAAATTAACCTGCAATGTTTCTTCATGGTTATTTGAGACTTTTTGAACATTTTTCATGTTTTACAGAACATTATATTGAGAGTTGGGTCAAGTGTCATCTCAATTTAAATTGAATCACTTTCCTTAATTTCATTTGAACTTAACATCAACAGCAATGACAATTGCTTCCAGATGAGATTCTGCTTCAAAACTGGGTTCTGAGGAATCTGGATTCTGAAAACTGGTTCATGTAGAATGACTGACGTACATCTAAGTTAAGCGAAACTGTAACTTTGCCCTGTTTGCAATGGCTGCTTCTAATGCAATAGCAATATTGCACTTAGTCTTAGTGGGGATCATAAGCAGCTAGAAATTTGAGAGTTACCACATAGTGCCTCTTTCCAGAACTGTAATTCATGAGCTAGGTGTCTCTAGGAGACATGTACATTCCATCAACAGATCTGGGTATGAGGTTTACAACACCTCAGGCTAAATAAGCAACAGAAAACTCTGAAGAGAGATACTAAGAAAATTTTCCCTCTCTCTTGGACGGAGGCACCTAAACCTAGGTCTGAATGAGGCGCTTTGTGAAACCGGTGTGCATAACCCGTAACTGCTTTTGAAGCAGGTGAGAGAGGAAAAAAATTATATTTGCCTAATCCTTACAGGCCTGGGGCTTATAAACATTCCATGTTGATAGTTTTACGTATGCCCAAGAAAGTTAAACAAAGCTTACAACCTCTGAGACAGCTCTTCGACCTGTTAAAAACTCTATATGGAGAAAAACAGAGACAACTGGAACAGAGTCCTTTGCCTAGGACCTGGAGCAATGAGCGTGCCAGTTTCCTTAGTGAAAATATAGATGATTTCCTAAACTCCAGAGAACTGGAGCTCTTTATTCAGCTCATTTTCGTATTCTGAATAACAGAAGAAAAATTAAGTATGTAAGAAGCAAAAACTCCCAAACTATTAACAGTAAATTCAATGGAAAATTTAAATTGTCAGTTCACAAAAATTTTAATGCCTAAAATAGGAAGTTGTTCGTATTTATTTTTTGACATTGAGGAAAGCTTAGTAACTTATATTCATGTTTTCTTGTTTAATGATCTTCAGTAGTTTTATTTCTTGCCTATTTTTGGCTTGCCACAGATATAGGGATATTTTCCATGTGTTTTATTTATAACTTTTGGACACAAAGTAGATGTAACAAGATGCGGACACATTAGAAGAGAAAAATAACACATTAGGCCAATGAGGATTATGTTATATTTCAAAGCAAAAGGATAAATTCATGTTGTCTCTTTCTGTAATGATGTGATGAGATGCATCCACAGGTCCTGAGGGAACTGGCAGGTGAAGTTGCTAAGCCACTACCCATCATGCCTGAGAAGTTGTGGCAGTCTGGTGAAGTTCGTACTGCCTGGAAAAGGGGAAGCATAATCACCATATTTAAAAAGAGAAAAAAGGAAGACCCCTGGAACTACCTGCCAGTCATAAATATTCATAAATACACTTTTAATAATATATATGCAGAATAAGTATCATAGTAATATATGTGCACATACACGATGTGTATTCTATTCTATCACGTCATCACAGGAACCTACTTGACTGACCTATAAATGATGTTATTTATCTGCATTTAAGCGTATATTTTTGTTCCTTTCTTAATGCAAATAAAATCTGTGTGAATCATCTGCAGTTTTCTGTTATTAAAGAGTATAGCATGCTACACTCTTTTTTGGGGTAGATATTTTTTTTCAGCTGAAACTTTGACATTTGTACCTTCGCAAAACCACCAGGGCAGGTGATAATTCTGAAATAGCTCAGAGAAGCTGTTTGGAAGGTTCCTGAGAACAGACATCATGTGGTGGCCACATGATTGTGAGCATTTTGACATCAGTTATTGGCTCATTTTGGAAAGAGGTGAGAAGAAGCCAAAGACTCAGCTACATTGTACGCTCTCCAATATGAGCTGAAGGATGATGCAAAGCAAATGTAGACCTTCCTTTGAAAATATATTCTGATCTGTTAAAGCAAAACATGTTTATCTGAACAGCTTTATATAGCAGTTTATTTGTAAATATTTTTGTTCTGTAAAACCTGGTTTTGAAAGATTGGTACATAGAGCACATAACATAAAACACTTAATATTAATGACAAGTAAGAGACTTTAGGGAGACGAAATATATCCAGTATGAACTGAAGTTTGCTTTTGCATGATCAAGTCCTAAGGCTGTCATTTCTTTGTTTGAAAGCATTGCTAATTCCTTTAGTGTAGTATTGTAGTACTGCAACTACTGCCGTAGTGCTTGAATTAACGACTTCTTACCATTCAAGGTGCTCTCCATTGCAATGTATCAACATGCCATACACGATTAAAATAAAGCACCACCCCTTGAAAGCTGCCAAATTAAAACAAAAAGATGGAAAAAAGGTTGAGTTAAAGATTGAAGAACAGAGTTCAAAGCACAAATCTTTATATTTTCAATTATCTGGTTTTAATGCTTTTAAGAATAGCCAGGAAGATATGTTTTAATGTTGATGATATTTAATGAAAATGAAGATATTAAAGAAAAATAAAGATGATGCTGAGGAAAAAGAGACTATTTTTTTTTTCTTGTTCCCATATGCTTTCTTGGAAACATAAGCCACATGATAATGTTTCAGCTCCCTTTTTGGCTAAGTGCACTTTTAAAAGTAGATGTTGCAAAAAGTTTATTTTGAATCTAACTCCTATCGAGGTCCAAGCATGTCACATTGGAATTACTCTTTAATGAGGACTAATTTTAGAATTTTTTTATCACCTGCATATTTCTTGAGGTTAGATTAATATGGAAAAATACAACAAATAACAAGTCATTCACATTTCAAAAAATAGTCATTGAAAATGTTTTGTGATATTCTTTAATGAAGAGAAATACAGCACATAAATTCTACACCGTGAAAGGAAATCTAAAAAGAATATTATTTTTATTTCCAAAATTCATATTTTATCTTCAGAAGTATAAGTTCCTTTCTTCTTTTCCTTTCATGTAACTTTAAAATTTCTATAGGTTTTTTTGAAAGTATATTATAGAACATAATAAAAGAAAATTTGTTATTTATAAAATGACAGGCCTAAAAATAATTGATGGAAATTTAAAGAAAAACAGGTTTTGTAGAATGCTCCCCTATGGAGCTTTCCTTTCATATTTACATAGGTAACGACACTCAGAGCAAGAACACGGACAAATTGCACTTTCATCCTGACACTTTCCTTTGCAACAGTCACATACCCAAACAGAATTCCTCAGACACTAATGTCAAGATGAACATTGATCATTTATAGACTTAGGCTGTGAAATGAAACTGAACTATAGGCTTTCACAAAACGTGTTTCTAATTAGGCTGAAGTTTTGCATACATGATTGCACCAAAAGTGTCTATAATAAAGAGCCATAGGCAAAATTAAAGATATATTTCCCATAAATTGGTGATTCAAAAGTTAACCATAACATCCTCTTCCTATGATGGGTTATGGTGAAGATGTTTTCATATTACTGATTGGTTTTTAAAGTTTTTTGCAAGGGAATTGATTCAGTGATGGTTGAATCCTATAAAATGACTTTCATAAAACTCTTTTAAATAGAAAGTAAAAAATATTTTGCATCTTCTATTTGTTATCACTGTTTTCTTCTGGCCTGTGTGGTGAAATCTATTTGCTTTTTACAGTGCTTGAGGCAGAAAGTTTTCTGGATAAGAGCTCAACAGACAAAAGAGACAAACTGTTAGAAAAACTGATAGAAATTGCAGCAGCTAGAGATCAAATTGATCTGAGCAAGATAAGAAAATACAGATCTTTCTGAGTTTAAACAATGATCCTCCATCTTCATCTTCCACAGGGGGGTTCAAACTCTTTGAGTTAGAGGTGAATGAGATATGGTGCAATTCAGAACTCAGAACTCTGAGGTCAAGATACTTAACCTTGAGCTCACCGAGAGAGTAATCAGGTACTTCTGATGAGGATGGCAAGGCTTACGCCTGGCATGTGCTAAGCAGGTGAAAGCTGCGGAGAACTTCATTTCAAAGAGAGGCATCAAACAATAGGAGAATTAAATGGTGCTACAAGTGAGATGTTAAAGTAATAGTGTCACAGAAAATGTATTCAGGTAAGAATGAGAACAAACAAAACCAAACAAACCACAAAACAAAACAAGGAGAGATGTATTTACTCTCAAGGAGGAAAAGGTGACAGACATTCCCAGTATGTGAGGTAGGCAATTAATCTTAGGTTTCTGTAGGGACCACCATTGCTGACAGGCTATGAAGTAGAGAGTGGTCAGAACTCCCCTTGAGAAGGAATTCTGCCTACGTTTAATCACACTGATAGCTGCAGAGCCCCACGTGGTTGCAGGAGCATATCAGGCGGAGAAAAGGGAGAAGGGAGCAAATTAGTAATTGCAAAAAATATTTGCTATGAATGTGGCCCTTTTCCTCTGTTTCATGAACTGTTCTCTTTTTTATTTCTGTGTATTTGTTATTTAGACTGTTTACTAGGTAGTGCATCTAGAGAAGTGCTGAATTCCTCTCACAAAAACTCCTGTGCAACACAGGTGGGAATTTTTTTTTCACAGCAGTTCAACCTTTCAATAATGCAGAATGACAAAGATCAGGAAACAAATGGCATCTTCTCCAGAAGGAGCTGCATTTATCACCAGCTACTTACTCTTTATGTCCAGTTAGGAGAACTTATAGTCATCTTTTTTGATCTGTGCTTAGTGGTAAAAAAAAAAAGGGCACACTTCTCCTTCTTGCTATTACCCCCAGTTGGTAAAGTTATTCCTCGCTCAGCAGAATAGGTGAATATTTCTCATTTGTTTCGGTACAAAGGCAAGTTGATTATCTTAAACCAACAGCCTGCACTAATGTGACAGACTTTGCATGGAAGGTGATCAATAAAAACACATTTTCCACTGCACCACCTGAGCTCTCTGCAGCTGAACCTCTAGGAGTAGGTAGTAACATTTTCAACCACTCCAACTAGATTTAAAAGAGAGTGTCTCACCACAAGTCTAGCTGAGGAAAGTTTTACCCTCAGAGAAAACGTGGCCAAAATTATTTCTCTATAACAGAAACATTTTTTAAAAACTTTTAAAAATGCTGATGAATAATAAAATCAGTAAAAAAAGGTTAGTTCTGATTCTTCTTTGTGATCCCTTTTACATAGTACTCAGAACTAAATTACCACTAGTGACAAGGTTCCATACATCCAGCAAATATGAAATTGCTGAACGCGATCACAGTACGGCAAAATTGATCAGTACTGCAGATCTGAAGGAGAACTTGCTGCTTACGTTGTGTTGGAGAACATTTGTCATACAGAAGAAGGAAACTGGAAGTTTTTCTTGAGCATTGTTCTTCAGTGTCTCGTTAAACCTGTAGTTTTCTGCTAAATTGAGTAATCAGTTTAAATACTGAAAACCTATTCATCACATTAGAAGATACATTATGTTTGGGGAAAAAACCCCTGTATTCCATTTAAAAACAATCTTTCTCATCTAAGGGATAAATCAGCCTCAGGTTTTTAGCATCTGAGAAGGTGAAATTTTCCAAGCATATTGTAGTAATGATCTCAAATATTAGACTACAAAAGTAAGTTAAAGTCACTTTTGTTTTGAAAAATTAAATACAATTTTTTGTCATTAGCAAAAGTTGAAAATGTATTAATGGGAAATTAAGTGCTTATTTAAAGACAAAATATTCACTCATTTCATATTTAGAATATATTTTCCTTAGTAGAAATGTTTTCAAAACAGGGTGGAGTCAGGTGAGTAGTACATCATTTAAAGGGACATTGCCTGGTTTTGTAAATACATATGCTTAAAGGTTTTAAAAAATTATCAGAAAAGCTATTTAAACACTAACAAATCTTCTTTAGTAAATATATATTTTTATAAATATTTATCCATAATGATATATTTTCCTTCTCTTCAAATTAGTATTAATTAATATCAACTAATATGATCGAGGACTCAGTCCTAGATATGTGCTGAATTGATTGATACAACTCTATTCGTTTCTTTGATTTTTTTCTTAAAAGAAACACAGTCTTGTGCTATTGAAGATAAGGAATAGAATATAATTACTTGCTGCAAAGATATTGTCAGTGTTTTATAAGGCCAGTTTTTAACAACCAGACACAGTTTTAATGGATATAGAATACACATATGAAAACATAGTACTTCATGTAAGTTAAGATAATAAACTTAGTGTCAGAAGTTAGAACTAAGCTAAACATTATAAAGAATAGGAAAAGAACCTTTTCACAAGAGCAAAAAAGTATTTCCAGTTAATAAAATTCTGACTGCCATGGAAAAATGTTGTAAACCAAGGAAAATTGTTCTTTACACAAAGACCAGTCTGGAATAAACATATTCCACTGATATTAACGAATTTGTATAGAATATATTGTAAAACTTGAAATTTGTGGTAGTTAAGTGAATTTTAAAAAAGCGTTTCTGCAAATATTAACTTAGATTTAAAATGAAATGTTCGTCTCGGTGTCTGTGTCCCTTTTATGATTGCTTTCTGCCAACATTCCAGTAATAGATTTTCTTCCATGAGAATAACCACAGAAAATGAGTCAGTTTTTACATAGCCTCCATCACGAGAAAATCCCAAAGCTCTTCACAGCTCTTTTGGGAGACTTAAAAATATTTTATTCCTATTTTACAAAAGCAAAAATGGAAACTGGGGAGTCAAATGACTTTTCTATTGGGCCTGGATCTTAAAATCCTCCTGTCGCTGTGTTTACACATTTATTCAGCATGAAGATATCCAATGTACTAAAAGTAACAACCAATAAACACCAATACTGTATAGTTAGCCACTTAATTTATGTAAGCAACTTCTAGTATTTTCAACGGTAAGTAGACCTTTAATACTGAACTCTAATAACACATAAAAGATAAGAAGAACTTGAGAACAAGGGAAAATAACTGTGAGGTAAAATATTCAGTCATAGGAGTTTTTATTATTCATCCTAGCAGTAGTCTTATGAAAGAGAATTCTCCTTTAATGATATTAAATTAATTGATCTCCTTTTTCACTGTAGTTCAGTGGTTCCAGTATTTTCCATACAAAACAATTGGCCTGATTTTGTTGTAGTATTGGAGAACAATGAGTTTAAAGAAGAACATACAAATGAGAACTGTGGGAAAAAAAAAAATATGTCCCAAAAATCATTAGAATCCCTATACAATCTCATAATTTTTTTTATTAAAAAGGAATTGTAGAAGAAACCAAGGATTTAGACAAAATCTCTTTTGCTCTGAACTCCAGCAATTTACCCACAACATTGGTGGAGTCAGGCTGTTACTTAGCAGCAAAACATGTTTTGTTTACAGTCCTTTTCTCAAGTATTGGGCTTTTTGTTTATACTCTTTCACAAAAGTCTAAAAGCTGTGAGTCACATAAGTTCCCTGATTGGAAATATCATAATGAAAAGTCATGCTTCTCTGAAACACACCTAAAGAGTTATGTAGATACTTTTCTGTCTGCCCTGAGGCTTCTGTGCACTGTTTGAAAATGTAGAGCTATTCAGCTCTCTTAAAAATTTGTTGAAGACTAGAATTATTAAAGAAGACCATACCTGAATAACAGGAGGGATCTCAAGGCACTTGTAAAAGACATTTGTTCTTCTTTGTTGTGATGCAAAAAAAGAAGGCCCTGCGTTCTCCCTTAAAAGGTGTTCTTTCAAACTCCTGGCTTGAATATATTACAGCAACTGGCAAAAAGACATTGTGTTTTGAACGATTAAAAATTGCAGCTCAGAATGTAAACTGACAACTTAATTTTTCTTAAGAAAAAAGCGGGTTGGGCGGGAAAAGGAGAGCTCAGGGTCCCGACACATACCTAAGAGAATGTTGGAAGATTCACTTACCGCAAAATATTGTGTCTCCTTAGCTCTGTCAGTGAAGGTGCAGTTGGGTATGGCCTTGGCAAATCCCACTGTTACCTCTTGTCTGCAGGTCTGTAGTACCAGCACCATGGAGGTAAGATAAAAAACAGGCTCCAAACATCTTTTCTGTGGGAAACCCTGCAGGTATAGGCCATGAGTTAAGGCAGGATGTGAGAAAAAGTAGCTGGTGGCAATAATCAGGAAGGTATTTAGAAAGGCATAATAAAAGAAAGAAAATAAGGACAGAACAGCAGGACCGATCTTACAAAGCACATGACTAGCTCACATGTCAATAACTACTAAATCATTGATTCGTCTTGGGCTTTATGGTGTAAGTGATACGTGTTATTAACACCTCTGTTCCACATTATTTCTCTTGCACACTGTGATTCATTTCTTGGCCTAACCACACTACACGACTGAGACATGCCATCTGTTGCAGGTTGTCCTTTCCAGCTTGCAAACTATGATACTGGTTAGTAGGACAGACATTTTCTTACACTCTCTCATATTTGGAAAATACATAAAGATGGATGCGATTCAATATAGATGTAATAACAAACATGATCATACAACTTAACTGGATGTGCTCAAGACTGTGGAGAAAGATCACATCAGCTGATTAAAGAAGAAAAAAGCAAAGTCTTTCTGAAAGAAAGAAAAGAAGAAAATGAAAATAAAAGATCAGAAAAAAAGAGCTTTAGAAAAAGAGAAACTCCTTTTTTCTTAAAAAAATTGAAGTTATGGAAGGGGTTTTTTCCAGTTCAGTTCAGTTCATTTGGTTATGAATGATGCTTAATAGTCTCAAAACGCTGGCTAATATACACTCATATATTGCAGTATAACTTAAAAAACATTTATTTATTAATCAAAAGACATTTAATTATTAATACTTATGAATATTTCTTACATTTGCAGCCATACATTTTTAAGCACTGCCAGGGTCACCTTCTGAGACATTTGTATTTACAAAATCTCCCTAGAGATGAAATCACCAAGCGAGTTTCTTGGCAGGTCAGGACATAGGACTCTTCTTTTTAGTTTCACTGTTAGAAATACTTTTCGTCTCCCATCTGTCTAAACAAGTCTTTAAGGTTTTAGGATACAGAAAGCTTTTCTTTTCTCCTTGACAGCTCAGCCCTACAGAATCCCACTCTCTACTGTTCCCACTTCTGCTACCATAAATGTATAGCTGACAGTATAAGGAGAGTTTCATTACTTCAAACAGACTTTCTAAATGCCAGCTCATCATTTGTATGTCCAGAATTTTCAATTTGATAAAGGTGCACTAGGTTTTTTCTGCTTAAGGATCTCAAGCTTCAACAAGTCAGATATTACAGTAAGAATTAGACATGAAAAAATATGACCCTGAGGAATATGACCTGAATATCTAACCTAAGTTTTATGCTAATATGTCCTTTAAAAATTAGGTTTCCCTCATTAGCATAAAAACATTAATGGTATCATTATGCAAAGACCTGTATGATGTCATCAGCAAAGAGGAGCAAGAAGAAAGCTTAGGATTCCTTCC
>NW_010428460.1:46546-57108 GCF_000710305.1 Buceros rhinoceros silvestris
CTACACACCATATAGCATAAATAGGACAGGTAAGGCCTGTGACTGTGATCTGTGATCCCAATGCAAGAACAGGCGATATGCTAACACATCTGATATTAAACGTGCTGGTGACATTGCCTTTTTAGAAGTTGCTTTTACAATATACAGAGCTTTCAGGGGATCATTTCATCATCCAGTTTCACGTTCCTTTCCTTTCTCTTTTGTTCAGAAAACAGGATGCCATCAGTTTGGGAGATGAAATTAATTTTTCTTTATGTTTTGCCAAAACCTATGAGAAATAATCCTTGATTACATTAATTTCCAAGCATAGGTGCTCCTAGACACTTTTAATACGATTCTTTATACCTATTCATTACTATTCTCTTTAACTCAGGTATAGTTCTGGCCAGAACCATCTGGGGGTTTTTTGTTATTTTTTTTTTTCTCTAGGGACAGCAGTTTAACACAGCTGACCTATTCAACACACAACACTACCTCAGATTCAAGGAAGCTGTTGCTATTTACTAGTTGTAGTATATTACAAAATTATTACAAAATACCTTTACTATTCCTATAAAGAAGCAAACAATGACAGAATTTAAAGGATACTTACACATTTTTTGATCCTCAAAGTTAAATTAACCATTACAATTAATGATTAGTACATTAAAATTAGTTATACATGAGGAAAATCATAGAATACAAGAGAATCTCAACAATTTGTAAGACTGGTTATTAATGGACAAAATACACAAACTCATGGAACAGAGAGAGAAATGACAACATCAGCAGATATGCAGATATGAATTTTCATGTTTAGAACAAATCCAGATTTATTCCTGAAATGAAGTTCTTCTCAATAAGTGGAAGCATTTAAATTGCATCCTTCAGTGTTTGTGAAAGAAGCAGCATTAATAACCCTGTCTTCAAGGGCTGCCTCTCTTCATTCACATAGGCCTGTACTGGCACCTCAAAGCAAGCAATTAGGAATTGAGTTGGAAGCAGGCAGACTTTTTCTCCTCTGAGAGTTGCTAGAGCATCTGGACAGACATGCAAGACAAGTTAGCTGTTACACAAGAGAAAGTTCAAAGTAACTTATACCTCCCACGGGGAAGAAAGAACAGTGATGCTCTGAGTCATTCTCTGCTCCTCAGGTGGCACAGCTATGTGCCACTCCTCACAACAAGCAGATCACAAATATACGGTTTAGCTCATACAAATGCATCATTGCAAAATCCTTCAAGCTGTCTTGTGTGGTCTTCTTCTAGGGGAATCAAACTCTGCAAAAATTGCCCATCTTGCCACAATAAATTTGTCTTTGACTTCCCCGCAGAGACTGCCAAAATTATTATCAGCTGTGATTTCAGCAGTTATTACATGCCCGTTTCTTAACACAGACTCAACCAATGCTATCAGTTCCCATTACACAAGACTCATAGTAGATAGAGGAAAACGTATTTCATAAGCTACAGAATGCATTTTTAAAAAATAAATATATTTATTTAAATCAATAGATCTGTTTAAATCTATATATTTAAAAGTGAGTTTGTTTGTTAGCCTTCTTCTATACTCTGTAAAACCATGCCCAGCACTGGTAAGAGATAATTTTGTCTGTAAAGAAATTTATTGAGTAAGTACAGGGTTTTTTTTTTAATTTTTCCTTGTGAAGACATTTTGCTATGAAAAGAATTCCTTTTTGCTGCATCTGCTTGAAATCTGTCCTACTGAAAGAACTGTGTACCGGTGAAAACATAGTATTGCACAACAAAAAGAATAGAATTTTTGAAACATATAAGAGGCAAAGCTTTCTAGGTATTTAGATCAACCTGTTTGTCTTAACACTTCTGTAATTGTCTCTAGTTATGAAGAGACAATCATCTGGCAGAAAAGCTGAGTAAACAACAGGACAAAAAATACAAGTTGTATAGAAAAGCATAAAGAACATTTTATTCGACATTTAGATTTTAATAAAAATACAATAGGAGGGTCAGAGAGGCATTATTGCTAGAAACAGTTAATGCACATGAAATCATTAATTAAGAGATGTTTTAGGTGGCAAATACATTTAACGTGCTGGGAAGCATGTGGATTATTATTACAGATCGTGTAAGTATATATATGTATATATAATGATTTTCTCTCCCTTTCTATTTGGAAGTGCAATTAGATACCACATTAAGAGTGCAAATATTTTAAATTTCTTATATTTGCTTGGTTTTACTTCTTACACCGTGCACATCTAAGAGATAGAAAGCGCTGTCTTCACCCTGTATTTTCACAGAGTACACTTCACTATGTCTGGAAATTTTTGTGAACACATTCATTCCTTTGGGTTAAAATCCAAATCTATAAGGGCCAGTTGAGGAGCTGTGAACAGATTTTCATAGTTTGATATTCATAACCATAAACAAGGGTAATTTTTCTTTATACAAATAGATAATATTTATAAAATAAAACTCTGACTTAAGATACTTCATGAAACAGTTTTTAAATTTAGTCCATCAGGTGTAAGGTTATTTAATGCAAATTCTCTCTTTCATTCATGAGGGAAACACAAAATATAACTACACACATTACAAGTATTTAATGTGGACAGATATTACAACGTAGCTGTTTTTAAAGCAAAATGATAGAATTATAAGCAGATTAGGGTGGGGATCATATTACAAAGTTAGAAAACAAAATCCAGCACTGGATTTGAAATGTTTTGAATGAATGAACGTTCATTTCTGAAATTATAATTTCTGAAGATACCAAACAGAAACTCATTTCCACAAACCCAAATTATTGCAAAACAGTTCTAGGCCAATCTTAAAATGGCGAAATCTGAAACATGAAGTTCTATTTTTCTTTTTTCTTGTATTTTAGCTTTAGATTTTTTATGTCAACAACTTTCTTATAATGTTCTTATCTGCCACCTAAAATAAAACTATGTTTTATTACTTTCACAATTAATGCTGAATCAAGAATGAATATTAATAACTCGCTTTGACTATATTTCACTGTCGTAATGTCAAAGGGACGTTTCTACCTAGCTACATCATTAAAGTAGTTTCATATTATGGGACATACGAAGATAAGTAGGGAAGTGTTATTGTCAGTGTTAATTTCATTTTTTACTGATAGATGCTGAAATATGCAGCATTATAAACAAAATTTTTGACGTTATGGATTAGAAAACTGGATTTCTCATTAAAAGTCTCCATCTAGGACACTCTCACTTTTTTGCCTTTTGGGGTTTTTTTGTTTGGTTTTTTTTTGACTGGATCAATGGGCTGAGGCCAATTGTACAATGATGTTCAACAAGGCCAAGTGCCGAGTCCTGTGCCTGGGTAAGAACAACTCCAGGCAATGCTACAGGCTTGGGAAAGAATGGCTGGAAAGCTGCCCAGGAGAAAAGGACCTGGGGATGTTGGTTGAAAGCTCACTGAATATGAGCCAATGGCATCCTGGCTTGTATCAGAAGTAGGGTGGCCAGCAGGAGTAGGGAGGTGATTGTTCCCCTGTACTTGGCACTGGTGAGGTCACACCCTGAGTACTGTGTCCATGTTGGTTGAAAGCTCACTGAATATGAGCCAATGGCATCCTGGCTTGTATCAGAAGTAGGGTGGCCAGCAGGAGTAGGGAGGTGATTGTTCCCCTGTACTTGGCACTGGTGAGGTCACACCCTGAGTACTGTGTCCAGTTTTGGGCTCCTCACTACAAGGATATTGAGGTGTTGGAGTGTGTCCAAAGAAAGGCTATGAAGCTGGTGAAGGATCTAGAGCACAAGTATTCTGAGGAGCAGCTGAGGGAACAGGGGGTGTTTCGCCTGGAGAAAAGAAGATTCAGGGAAGACCTTATCGCTCTCTACAACTCCCTAAAAGGAGGTTGCAGCAAGGTGGGGCTCGGTCTATTCTCCCTAGTAACAAGTGATTCGATGAGAGGAAATGGCCTCAAGCTGTGCCAGGGGAGGTTTAGGCTGGCTATTAGAAAAAAATCCTTTGCAGAAAGGGTTGTGAAGCCCTGCAACAAGATGCCCAGGGAAGTGGTGGAGTCACTATCCCTGCAGGTATCTAAAGCACATGTATACATGGTGCTGAGGGACATGATTTAACGGTGACTTGGAGTTCTATGTTAACAGTTGCACTTGATGATCTTAACGGCTCTTTCAACAGAAGCAATTCTGTGATTCTGTGGTTTCCATGTCTCAATGCCTTTACACAGCAGATTTTTACTTCTTTCTTGCTTTTGTACATTAACAAGCAGGGAGGAAATTAAGCTGAATTTAGTCTTTGTGTTGGAATACCTCATTCTCGTTTAGCCTTTTCCAATAACCATAAGTGAGCCATCCACTTTCCCCAGAAAACATTAATTATTCTTTTTTGAAATTCCATACATGGAGTAAGTATATCTTATCCTCAGGACTCATAAGATTTAAGTATAGTGTATAATGACCCTTTTGTTCCATTAATGAATACTCACACTTATATCTTGGCCTATAAAATGAGAATTTCAGAGAGAGTGGAACTATACCAATAAAACTCTGATCTTGGTTCCTACTTTCAATGCTAACACATATAAAAGTCTGTTCATTTAGCTAGACTGTCTTGAGCTGCTTTTTACCTGAGACAATGGAAATAAACTGTTGCTGAGTGACCTATATTAGGTGCTGCATTTTCTTCTCTCTGCTGTGTGAAATCTGTAGAGAGTCTTAGCATTTTAGATGTATCATGGAAATAAGCTAGTATTAAGCATCCCAACAGACAAACAGAACACGGTCTTCAGAGCCTTGAATAGGTCTCTTCATTAGCGTCTGAGTTTTTGCTCAGTGGTGTAAGAATGAGCTGCTGTGGAGGACATTAATGGGTTCCAACTGGTCTGTCAGATACTGCTCACCTCATTATCCTTGCCATTATTAAAAGAGGAATTTGATACTGGTGTTTGATCGCCCGTGTCCCACATCATATCATAGCAGGGCTGAGCTCTCAAGGGCCTGTTGTTGGATACAAATATATAACAAAAGTTACACGTCTTCCTTTAAGGATTTTATAATCTAATTGTAGAGGAAGATACAGAAAATGGGTAAAATTATGAAAGATAGAAACCAAAGAGTAAAAATTATCTGATTGTGCTGAAAGCTAGCAAGGTGAAATGCACTTTGAAATAAATCTGACATTTTTGTAATGTATATGGTTTTGTTTCAGACAGGAAATTTTGTGGACTGCTGACCTTTAATACATAGGTAACTTAAATGTTTTTGATTTCAAACCATAGTGCTCAAATAACATGACAGGTTGAAGCATAGCATGAGTTCTTAAAAAATAATGGTCTGGGGGAATCAAGAGGAATCCACACCTGTCTCATTCAACAGATCTGTCTTAAAATTATATGTGCAGTGTATAATATGCATGTACTATGCTTTGTCATGCTGTTCTGCTACTCCTTTTATGCACTTGCACTGCTAGAAAAAAAAAAGTGGTAGATAAATAAAGACTGCAAAGACCCCATTGATGTGTGGGATTAATTCAGCAACTGAAGATACTCTACTAACACATATAAAAATATCATTAAAATGTAGTGTTTTCCACTAGGTACAGCAGGGATATATAAAGGGGATGAGCTCAGGTGTAGAGGGGTTTAGGTACATTAAGTGATATGTTGCTAGGCATGGGAATTCTGCATAAAAGTCTAGAAGTTTGTGAGCATGAGATTCCTTGGGCTGGCATAAATAAATCTTGTAAAGATAAGATGTCTCTCTTGGCTAGTGAGGAAGTAAATGTTGAAGGTCTCAGTGTCTGAGTGAAGACCTTTGCCTAATTAACTGCAAAAATAATATTAAATTTCATGCCCCTCAATATGCTAAAGAGCCAAAAGCAGTACATGCTAAACATATACGATCTTCATGCTAAATGTCACCTAAGAGGCAAAGAGAGTTAGGGTATAAAAAGCCAGGAGGGGTAATACCTGGCTGGGGGGAAAAGAATGAATATGTAATAGGGGCAATTGATGGGTTGTACTCCTCTTCTTCCACCCAAGACAGGCATGCCTTCTTAGTAAGAATTGCGCTTTCAGCATATGGTGAAAATACCCAGGACAGTTTTCTTTTTGCTAGCATTAGTTATATGTTAGTTATAAGCTCTGTTGCAGTAAGTGCATTTAGCAACGGCAATTCTCAATCTATTCTATATCAGTCACTTTAATACACTTTTTATTAGCTTTGCAAAACTGTTTCAGTGCAAGCCTTTCAGGCTCTGGCAGGCTGAAGTTAAACTCCTGCCTTAAATGTGACACTTGCATCACTCTGAAGCTTCGTCTAACACTTCCAGGAGTTTTTTCTCGTGAAAGTAACGCTTGGTTCACACTTGCTATTACTGTGTGAGCACTTCTATTATGAACGTCAGTTTCAGTGGTTGATAAATCAGCCTCATCATTTTATTCTAGCTCTACACTGGACCCATAGAGTCTCACTTTATGAGTTAATGTGCTCTATTATTTTGAAAAAGGTCCTCCTCCCAGAAGTATATTATTTCTCTGATTTTTGTGTCTGTGCAAATAGCGACTTGTTTCTTTCGATCCCTTGAATACACAAGTTACTTAACTGAATCTGTTTCATAATGCGTTCTCATAAAATAATGAAACAATTTAGAAAGACACCACTATCTTTTTTTTTTTTCTAGAGAGAAGAAACTACACTACAGCCATTGGGGTATCTTCAGTTCATATAGACTTATCTAAACTATTTAAAACTTCCCAAGGTATTCTTCTACTAGCAGTGAAATCATGTCAGCACTGAAAGCAAAATAGGCTGCAAAATTTAAGTCCAAAATAGTTTTCCTGTGAGCTGAATTCTATTCCACTGTGTTTGTAGTCCCAGCAGCCCCTCATTTGGGAACTGGGACATTCCTAGGATATTTCTGCAGGCACTGCAAAAGAGATATCCTCTGTATGACACATATTCAGAAACCTTACTCACATGTCTGAAGCTCATGTGACTCTAAGGGATTTGTTTCCTTCATTAAAGGCTTAAAATATAAGAATAAACAACAGTAACAGGAGGAAGTAATATCAAAATTGACTTGAATAGCAAGATTAAATAACGTTGAAGCCACTGCTAATTTCTTAATACACATTTCTTTTCTCTAGGGAAAACAAAGACATACAGTAGAAACATCGTGAATCGTTTTGTGCCTTGACTCTCTCAAACTCCGGACTGGACTTGAGTACATGGATCACTTTTTGTTTTCCTTCTTGAACAAATCATTTAAACATTACTGAAAAATAACAAAACCTGTGTTTTGAGGGGAGTAAAACAAAAACACAACAAAACCAACTACAAGTGTTTATGCTAAGTACTGCCAAGTGAGAAAACAATTTACTGTACAAATATCTGACTGTTGAAGAACAAGTACAAATGAATGAAAAAATGTTTTCGTAAGTATCAAGTAGTCATATTGAAAAGTTGAGGTTTCCATGACAGTACAATGCAATGTATCATTAAAATCATCTTATATTTGTTAACTTGCAAGTAAAACATATAATATTTAGAATTTTTTTTTGTAACCATAAACCATTACAGATAAAATCTGAAATCTAAACTTTAAGGCAAACTGCTAGTTTTGTGAAATAAGAAGCAGCTGTATGGATTCTGGCAACAGACCTTAATTCTTAAAGTGATGAATAAGCTATGAAAGATTCTGGCTTGCTTTGTGCAAATGTTGCCTTTGCAATAGTAGCAGCATAAAAAGTAAAATTTCGGTTGCATTTATGGAAGCTAACTGCCTTCTGAATACGAAGGGATCATTTTGGACATTTTTCCAGTGATTAGTAAAATTACTACATTGCAATTCACAATGTTGGGAAAATGTATTGCTACATACATAAGCTTGAAAGTGGCAGAAATCGGCAATATGGAATTCAGCATGATCTATTTTGTCCTAAAGAAAATCTGAAAAGAGAACTAAACCAGTCTTTAGGAGTTTTCCTATGACACACATCCTAAAACACATGATGCTTTTGGAACCTAAGCTAACATGCTTAATGAAAATCTGGGTAGATTTGCAATGTGCAAAGGTTATATAGATACACCCTAAAATCAAAATTTATTACAATTCTGTTTTCTTTTAAATGTTATTAACTTTTCTTCTCTCTTGCTCATATGAACATGTTCATTTGGATAGAAATATTCCTGTTTCACCAATTCCAGATTCACACTTGGGCTGAAATGTGGTAGTAAATTCTATTTCTTGAAATCTGAAAATGCTTTACTTTCATGCTGCAGACAATGGCTGCTGGACTTTGTACCTTGTAGTTTGTTTTCCTGATTCCATTTCCTGGTTCAAAGAGTTGACAGCTTACAGACTGACAGGTTAATTTTGATGCAGTTTCTATTCATTAGCTGGAAGTTAAACCAGCTCTTGTTTGAATTAGTTTTAATTAATGAGGTAACAAAACTGTGTCTGAGTCAGTAGTTGCTCCTCACTGATAGAAAACCTAGAGGTGAGTACTGTAATTACTTTCTTGATACTGCCCTAAAAACTATACAGATGTCAAGTTCAAGATGGTGATACAGAGATTTGCACACCTTCACACACAGTCAGAGAAGAAAAATTCTCTCTCTGCGTTTTAGTTAGTGCAGAATTTATAACCACTCATATCCCTATTCTGGGATATGAAATTGTATAGTAGGCAGATAGTTTGGTATTATCTTGGTCCCTGGTGATGCAGCAATATGAGGATGAATGAGGTTCTAATATTCATGGGATACTATTGATATTAGGGTCAGAAATACTGCCCTTTTCTCCCTAGCTTTTAATCACAGCAGGTGCAGGATTAGCAATTAAACACTATGGTGATTTGTGTGTATGTTAGATTGGTACACTGGAACAAGTGATTGCATTACTCCAAAGGAAGTGCATATGCTTTACATAATTATAGATGTGAGCATCTTTTGTTATGCTATAATCAAACAGGAAAAAAGATGAAAGGATTTTTATAAAAGTACCATGTCACAAAACTACCATAAGTCCCAAAAGCCCCTTTAGTTTATTAGCTATCGAGGTGATAGCAAACTTTTCCACTAAGGCTGCTGGCCTTAGTTGCTCAGATAAGACACAGGTTGTTCCTCAGTAATAGCTCTATATACAATGAACTCTGATTCTTAGTGCAAGGGTAACGGTTCTCCCCACCAGCAGAGTGAGAGAGATTAACTGTGTTTTGTGCTGTGAAATTGTCACTTCCTCTCCCTCTCTACCACTATCATGCAATAACTTTGCAATAATTTTGCACTTACTGGCAGTTACACTCCACTTTAACCTAAAAGGCCTGGGGTGGGCAGTGACTTGGCATCCAAACTACTGCATGATGGAAGTTGTGGATTACACTAAATGCTAGTCTGGCAGCTAGCTTTCTCCCTGCCTCTCCCCCAAAAACCCCCAATCAGACAAAAAAAAAAAAACAGGGTATATTTAGAAACACTTCAGACTAGCTGTCTGATGTTCTGGTTTTTGAAGAGCAAAAGACTGTCTTAACCCCAATCAATCTAGAACTTGGGTTAAGTAGAGGAAGTAAGAGGCATAAATGACTGGATAAAAATATAATCCTAGTTTGACCAGGCACCTCTGCAAATGTCACTTCCCTGGCTTTTCCCCAAATGAGGAAATACGTTTGTTAGAAGCAAGTCCTTAATTTTTAAAGGAAGATGTAATTTGGCATACAGAAACCCCAGAGTCTTCTGTTCATGTGACCTTCCTTCTGTGAGTGGCATTTTTTGCTTCATGCATTTTACTTGCCACAACAGCTCTCTAGGAAGCAAACGTGTCTGCTTTTGAACATCTCTGGTTTCATATACAAAACTCAGTAGTAATAATTATAGTTAAAATTTGATATTGCAGTTTATACTTTTACTATACACAGCTGTACATCAAACTGTCAGGAAAATAATTTACTAAGCTGCAAATTAGGTAGAGTCATTGAGTCCATGTGCTCATTCTCTCTATCATACTAACTTCCAGAATGGGTAAAGGATCCCCATCTCCCCTTCCCGCCCCCACCAAACAACTCATCAAGGACGTAGTTTCAGAAATGTTTAAATCAGAAATAAATACCTTATTTTTTATAAAGAGGCCGTGTTGGAGTTGTATTAGGTGAGCAAAGGAACTGAAACTGAAAAAATATAGGGAGGACATCTAAGGAAAATTTTAGCAGTTTTTTTAAAAATCTACACAATGATTCAATCCAAAGTGAAATTTTAGATTCTAAGTCAACTGAGGCGGACATAAGTGTAGTTTAAATGATTTAAAACTTAACTGTGAAAAGAGATTAAATCCAGAAGTTGTAGAAAATTTGGACATTTTAACTGGCAAATTGAAGTGGATAACAATCTTAGCTGAGAGAGGATTTATATAGATCAGGAGTGTTGATTTTCTATTAATCTTGGAAGACTGTAGAACAGGAGTAAAGTTAACATTTGATAGTACTAAAAAATATCTGCTTCTGTCAGTCACAGTCTCTGTAGATTCTCAGCTGCATTCATTACATTTCTAATTAAGCAAAGTTACAAGGATCTGTCATGTATTGTTCATTCCTTCATCTTGTCCCTGCTG
>NW_010428460.1:57197-61023 GCF_000710305.1 Buceros rhinoceros silvestris
TGAACAAAGCAGGCAGTTTAGAATATCTTATGTTATTTGGATTATTAGAAGAAAATTTTCAATTCATTCTTTTTACATTTGTTTTATAAATGTAAAAGTGGAAGAGGGTGGAAAATTCCCACCTCAGCTCCTGGGCATGTTGTTGTAGTAAGAAACCTCTGGTTTCTAGAGGAATTCCGGAAAGTGAGCATTATCATAGATTACCCATCTGCTCATCTGATATCCATTCTAAGCAATGTAACAATTGGTGAGAATAGGCTTGAGGCCACAGAATGAAAGTCAGTTATGTCAGGTATGACTTGAAAGAAAATTAAACTTGTTGAAATCAACTTGAAGTTACAACTTTGGTTGATAAAGATAATAATATTTTAATGCACTCAGATTTTTTTATAGATTCATATCACATGATATTTTAATTAAGTACATGTTAAATAGGCTAAAAATTGTGAGTTAGATCTGTGAATGTAAATGGGAAATTTTAATAAAATCAAATCTGTGTTCTTCTCGAATGTCTCTGAGATCAGATCTTCATTGTACACTATTCGACATTTCCATTAAAAAGTAGTCTGAAGAAACAAACAGAATAGAAACACAAAATCATTACTGAATGAATCTGTGGATAATGAAAAGAGAAAGTAAAAAACAAGGAAGTAAATAGCTACTAGTAAAGAATTATCAGACATTTTGGGATACAAGGAGACAGGCCTTCGTCTTCTTAAAGGCAGATATCAAGACTCGTGCATGGGTTGATACTGTATGTTGGAAAGCAGTGACTTGAGAAAACACTTGGTGACTAAACTGTGTTCATGGTTTTTTATTTTGATATGCTGATAATTGCTGGATGAATTCACATTATAATATCATAGAGCAGATGGTATACATTTGGCAGTTTTTTATTGCTGGGTCTCGATGTTCTATTCAGATATCTGCAGTTAAGAAGGGTATCGAAATAATTTTGGAATTCAAAGATGAATTTGAATGTGATTCAAATGAAAATGATCAAAGGATTGCAAATTATGCTGAATTAAATATGCCTTTAGTGAATAATGCAGATTTGTCACAGGAAAAAAAGGGGTTTGGGTAATTTTTTACAGGTTGGAAATACTGGCATAGAGAACAGAAACGGGGGTCTTTGTCCATGTTTTTTTTGTTTTTTATTTTTTTTTAGAAAAGGGACCATACTTGACTTTTGAAAAATTACAATGGTCCTTCAAATCTCTATCTCAAGACAGTGTGGTTATTTCTGGAAGTTATGTTTTAATTCTGACTGGATTTGTTTCAGAAAAGTCTCCTGACATTTGTTATTTATGGGTTCAGGCTAGATGATAACAACAGTTACTTCTTTTCTATGAATTTATGAGTACAACAACTGACCCAATTATATCACCAATTGCCACTCTAATTAAAATAGAACTTCTTTCAAAGAATTTTTTCAGCCTCATCTCATGGAAAAAAAGAAGGGTGGTTAAATAAATAAAGAATTACCATACAACCAGTAACTACTTCACGAGTAGGCTACAACATCAGT
This sequence comes from Buceros rhinoceros silvestris, assembly GCF_000710305.1. Lineage (NCBI taxonomy): Eukaryota > Metazoa > Chordata > Aves > Bucerotiformes > Bucerotidae > Buceros > Buceros rhinoceros. Next base: position 58,726 of record NW_010428460.1, read on the forward strand.
CTTGGTTAAATCTACATGACCTAATCTGTAATTAATTATTATTGCAGTAGAATTATAAAACTTACGTGAAAAGTTGAAAGACCCCCTGTTTGGAAAAAGTCAAGTACCAGCAAGAACTTAATAAGAGATTACTTCATCTCTAAAGAGTTTAGTGTCTCAGGATCATTCAGCAGCAAAGACAAAAAAAAAAAAAAAAAAGGAATGGTGGTCTTCAGATCCTCAGAGCAATATTTTATTTTATTGGACCATATTTTCTACCTTTATTCTATTTCAAAAACTGAAGATATTTCAGCTCAAATGTAAGCAGACGTTTTCATATGCTATTGATAAAAAACATTTCCATAGAGCTTCACTGAGCGCTTTCTCTCAGCATTTCTACATCCTTGAGACGTCTTACTTTGTCCAGATTAGTAGAGAAGAAGGAATGGAGAAAAAATTACTAGAGGACTATTTCTTCACAACGTATAGAAAGATTCTGTTAGACCCCAGAGTCTTTTGACCTCAGAGTAAAGTAACTCTTTATCATTATCATTAATGCTATACATTAACGAATTCTACACCATCTGCCTGGATGGTATCTGACATTCTTAATGGCAGATAAATCTTGACTATGCAAATTTATCTGTTGCTAGAATTGTGATAATAATCTCACACATTTTCATTAATCAGCTGTATAAAAAAAAATTTACATCGCTAGTATTTGTTAAAAAGAAAAAATAAAAATAAAGATTAAATTAAGAGGCTATATTTTAATAAATATAGTACAACGTTTGTAATTTTGTTTTTGCTTTTCTTCCCTTGAAACTCATAAGATCAAGTTTCTCCATAAACTGAAGTTTAGAATTTTGCTCCTGCAGAGCAAAGGAGAAAAAATAAGATTCTAATACAATAGTAAGATTCCAGACTTTAGATTTTCCTGCAATGGAAGGACCAAAAGGCAAGATATTCTATGATTAAAGAATACTGACTGCAGACAAGACTGAGTTCTGCTGTAACTTCATAGGTATTCCATGCCCAATGGAATTCAATTTCATGGAACAATTTAAACAGAGAAATTAGAAAGCAGTGTAAGAAAGAAAATACAATTATCAGAATTTGTATTCCTGAGAGAATTCACCGCCTTAGCCTTTACAGCTGATTGAATCTGGTCCTGTGATGTACACGTTCAAGCTGTCTATGACTATATTATTCTGAGTACTAGTGTCACAAGAACTGCAACAGATGTCATTAAGAGATTAATTGCATTGAAGAATGAAATTAGAAATTCCTGTTTCATTATAAAAATCATCCTTTGAAAAAGATCTATTCTTTTGAATCTTTTTCTCTTTTCAATGTTGTTTGTAATTGCTTCATTTAATGGTACAATTTCTTACAATGTTCTAAAATATTCAAATGTCTTGGCTATATATAGCCTTTGCACATCATCATTAATGAAGAAAAATATCCAAGAATTTGAAAAAGATTTTACTTTAGCCTATTCTGTGCTGAAAAGTGTGCTACAAGTAAGTGTATCAGCCTAATATTGCTACCATTAATACACTTCATCAGGAAATCACAGAGGAAATATTTTTTTCCTTATCTTTTAAATCTATATATCACTGAAACTCAGTGACTGAAATAATATTTATTTTTCTTGGGGAAAATAATTCGCTATAAATACCCATGCATGTATTTCTGTAATTTGCTTTTTATAGTTTTATGTTTGTTTATTTTTTGAATTTATATCACATAGTTATGTACACACACTATATTTAGCTATTACACCAACTAATTTGAAGAAATTATGTTCTAAGTGCTAATGGAAATAAACATTCTCTCTGTTTCTTAAGAGTGGTTCCACAGGTCCTCTTGTCCTCAAAACAATTTATGCAAAAAAGAAGATAAGAAATACTCAGAAAGTTCAAATAAATATTGATTTTCAAAGACTTAGCTTCAAACACTGCAGATATTTATGTTCCACGATATAAATGTTTCACATGCAGTATCTAACTTGTGAAATCTTTATTATAAAACTAATACAAAGGAAAAAGTATTACAAGTCAGGTTTGTATGTGTGTGACTACTAGTTCAGGTGAGATCAGGGGTTAGGTTTGATCCACACATTTTATAAATGGACAGTTGGACAGTGCTTCTGAGCACGAAGGAGATACTCTGCAGAATAATCAGGACCTTGCAACAATTTCAGCTATTGGCACTTGTTCTAGTAGGAATTGTTCTCCCGTTTTTCCATCAGAAAGAGTGATCACTTTACTTTGCACCTTAAGAAGGTGTGCAGAAAAATCACATTAATAAAGGACA
>NW_010428461.1:0-410 GCF_000710305.1 Buceros rhinoceros silvestris
TCCCCCGTGCGTTGGTGGAGATGCTGATCAGGAACTTCAGCGTGCCGGCAGCCTGCTTCTCCCTGCCGCCCACCTCCCGGCAGCTGCTGCAGCGTAGGTGGGGGGACTGGGTGGGGGGACCCTCCTCTTGCTGCTGGCAGGAGCATGGCAGGGATGAAGGAGGCTGGGTGGTAGGCAGGGAGCAGCCCCAGGGAAGGAGGAGGCAGCGGTTTGCTGCCAGGATCTCAGTCTCCCACCCCCTAGCCCTGCCTGCGCGGATGGGGGTAGCCCAGGGAAGGCCAGCACTGGGGCAGGTGACATGGGACATGGGGGCAGTGGGGCAGAGGCATCAGTTCTGGCATAGCTAGACGTGCTAAGGGTGCGCAAGGGGCTTCCCAAACCTGTGGAGTGGTGGGTCAGGTGGCAGCTCC
>NW_010428461.1:551-2733 GCF_000710305.1 Buceros rhinoceros silvestris
ATGCGATGGAGCTGGCTTCTCACCTCTTCCCGTCAGAGCTGGACTGGGCTCAAATCACCATCATGGGCCTCTCTACCATCATGACACTGCTGTCAGTCGTGATCTTCGTGGAAGAGGCTTTCTACCTCACCCGCAAGATCCGCTGCCCCATCAAAATGAAGACCCTCTGCTGGAGCAGCTCCGCCCCTACGGTGAGCTGGGGTGTCAGGATGTTGGGGGCATCACCCCAGGGAGCCAGGGCCACCTAAGGGGCACCAGCCCACTGGAAGGAGGAGAGGCAGTGTGCCAAGCTGGCATCTCCCCCAGGTTGTGTCTGTGGTCAGCTGCTTTGGGCTGTGGATCCCACGCTCCATGATGGTGGTGGAGATGGCTACCACGGCGTGAGTATCACCTACCCTGGGGCAGGGGCACTGGGGAGAGCCCACGGGGCCTGACCTGCCTTCCTCCTCTTCCTCCCCAGGTACTTTGCTGTCTGCTTCTACCTCCTGATGCTGGTTATGGTGGAGGGCTTTGGGGGGAAGGAGGCAGTGCTCAGCACCCTGAAAGATGTGCCCATGGCAATCAGCACCGGGCCCTGCTGCTGCTGCTGCCCATGCCTGCCCCGAATAACCATGAGCAGGTGAGGGACAGCCAGGGTAACTGCCTGACCCTGGGGAGGGCTTTCACTCCCTGCTTCTGCTGGGATGGAAGAGAAGTCCCTGGGCAGGGGCTTGGAGACCTGAGGGTGCTACTGGTCTCTCTCGCTATGACAGGAGAAAGCTTCAACTGTTGATGCTGGGGACTTTCCAGTACCCCTTTTGCAAGGCGTTTGCCGTCTTCCTGGGGCTGGTCCTGGCCACTGACGGAAACTACAACCCTGCTGACGTGAGTGCCAGGGCGTGGGGATGGGCAGGGTGACATCTTGGACGGGGACCTTCCACCAGCCCTTGCCTTGCCCAGCAGCTTTGTCAGCCCCGATTGACACATTTTCTGTCTGTGTCCTCCAGATCTCGGAGAATAGCGTGGCACTCTGGATCAACACCACGCTTGGTGTCTCCACCATCTTTGGGCTATGGGCCCTGGGCATCCTCTTTCGGCAGGCCCGGCTGCACCTGACGGAGCAGAACATCAAGGCCAAGTTCTTCTGCTTCCAGGTGAGGCCCCCTCCCGCCTAGCTTACCCCTAGGTGAGGTGTTTTTCTGACACAAATGGGATGAGGCGGCACGGGGGGAAATGTCAGGGCAGGAGCTGCTGGCAGGTGAGAGCCAGGTCTGGCTGCAGACGAGGAAGGAAGGCGAAAGGCAATCACCTGCCAGTGGCGTGACCCCCACCATCTCGGGTGTTGGTGGTTGCAGGTCCTCCTCATCCTGACAGCACTGCAGCCCTCCATCTTCAGCATCCTCGCCAACAATGGCAACATCGCCTGCTGGCCGCCCTTCTCCTCCAAGGCCAGGTCACAACGTAAGTCATGAGGAGTAAGACAGGGGAGCTGCATCGTGTGCTCCTGGCTGAGCCCCTCCATCACACTGCAGGGTGCGGGGAATGGGCGCTGTGGATGAAGGCAGCTTCAAATGATCCTTCTCGTCTTCCAGAGATGAACATGCAGCTGTTGATCCCGCAAACCTTCATCTTGGCAGTGGTGACGCGGATGTACTACCGCAAGCAGGACGACAAGCCGGGCTACCAGCCCTTCGGCTTTGCACCTGCAGGCACTGATGTGAAGGCATGAGGAGGAGGGAGCAGCTAAGGTGCCAAGGGGCAGAGTGAAGCAAGGGGCTGGTAGGTACTGTACAACCACCTCCCCCCTTCTTTGGCCCCCGGGAGCTCTGGCAGCAGAGAAGGCAGAGGGGGAAAGGACATCTTGCATGCAATGAAAGCCACAAGCCAAAGGGATCCGTGAATCCCCCTCCAGCCCTGGGGGCTTTTGTCTGGCACTGAATAAAGATAAATTTGTACCTGAGTTTTGTGTTGGTGACTGGGTTCAGATCTTCGCTTGCCCAGGCTGGGTGGGGGATGACTCCACACAGGAGGAGGAAGACAGAGCTCACAACATCGCAGCTGTGGCATGGGGCTGTCATGGGGACACCCGTGGGGTGTCACCCGACACCCAGCTGTGACACTGAACTCTGGGTGCTGCTGACTGGGGTCCAATAGCTGAGGGCAGGGCAGTGGTGTTTTCTCCCAAGACCTCTGGATGGATCAG
>NW_010428461.1:2862-3235 GCF_000710305.1 Buceros rhinoceros silvestris
TGCACCTCTGCCACAGCAGCGGCTGCTCCCGAGAGCACAGCAGGAGCATCCACACCTGCATTTATTTAATTGGGGAAAAATAACGTTTTCTTTCCCATGAGGAAGGGAAAAAATGACTCAGAGCTTTTTGCAGGTGGCTGTGTTCAAAGTGAAACCGCTCAGCCAGAAGATGCACTGGTGATTCGTTAGGAGATTGCCAAATCTGACAGACGCCGGGCAACAGCACACAGCCATTACCAACAGGGCTTTCTAGGCACCAGCAGAAGCACTGGGAACCAGTGATCTCATAGTTTTGCCAAGAAGCAACAGCCAGGCAAGCTGCAAAACATGGACTCATCCCCCCACCAGACGCAGCTCCACACCTGTGGCAGGT
>NW_010428461.1:3360-7656 GCF_000710305.1 Buceros rhinoceros silvestris
CAGGTAGGAAACCCACGCCCCTACAGCAGGGAGCCCCTGGCAGTGAGAAGCCCACCCTGAAGGCAGGGGGCAAGATGCAGGGTCAGTCCCACCAAGGTCACCATTATTGCCAAGAACATGCCCTGCTCTGGCACCAGCATCTCACTGGTTACAAGAACCACATCGCAGAACAAAGTCCCCACCCTCTATAAAATACACAAAATCATGTCAGTGCAGGCGTGTGCCATTATTTTCTCAAGAGATTAAAGATCTTCTCCTACAGCTCTAAGTGATACGCTGTTGAAGTGCAATGCTCTTCAAGTCTTGCTTCTGCCAGCATCTTTGGCGCTTTTCAGCTTTGCTGCGCTGCCGCTGTGTTCTTTGCCATCAGAAAATCCTCTCCCAGGGCTGGCTGCTGGTGCCAGCAGCCTCACACCCCAGATCTACAGAGGAACTAAGGTAGGGCTGTCTCGCAGGCATTGACACCTCTGGATTTAGCAGCATCAAACTCCACACCATCTTCAATGCACACTAGTAAAGTTTTATTTTTCTACTCTGCCTCTTGCTTCAGGCTTCAGCCAAGCACGTTTCTTCTGGATGCTTCTTTCTGAAGAGTGTGGGATGGGTTAGGGGTGTGCAGGACAGCCCTGAAGCAGCAGCATTCGGTATCTGCAGGTTACAAGACATTCCTAGAGAACATGGCTCACATGTCCTGCCTGGAGATCCAGCTCTGTCCTATTTCTGACAGGACAGGACAGTGCTGGAGATTTCGCTGGTCTAGCAATCAAGGGAGAAACAAAAAAACAAAGAGGAAAAAAAAAAAAAAGACTAGTCTGAGATTTGAGTGTCCAATTTAATTTAAGTGCAAGGAGGAAGCAGGGATTATTGGTTACAAGATACTGCTCTGTTATTCCAAGGTACGTGTAAAACCACAGCTGGCTTCTTACCAAGCACCCCAAGATTTGCACAGAGACCAAGAAATACATTAAGGTCTCTGCAGAACATCCACCTTCCAAAACACCACCATTATCCACATTCACAGAACACTGTTGCATAAATTGTGTTTAAAACAGTAGTAAGGCTCTAAAGCAGCCTGGCCTTTGCAATCCGGCTTGGGAAAGCACCGCGACACCCATACTGAGGGAGGGGTGGGGAAGGGAAGGTGGGGAAGATGAGGGAAGAGAGAATATGGGTGATATAAAGTAAGTGCTCTACCATTCATAAACCAGGGGATTAACAACTTGGCTTGTACCAAGTGTCCATTATTTGTTCCTTACAGCTTAAAATTGACAGCAGCCAGCCATGCTCCCAGAGCCGTGCACGTCCCTGCTGAGCAAGGTCCAAGTGGCAGATGAGGAATCCCCAAAGTACCATTTCCCATACCAGCTCCGGCCTCAACAGAAGCACGGGGTCTCTGTAAAGCCCTTTGGGCAGCTTGTCAGAGGATCAGCCAGATAAAAGCTGGAAAGAAGCGACAGCCTGCTTTGACCACAGGGCCCCCGCATTCCCTGGAAGCACCGTGCTGTGCAGAGCCTGTGACAGCACTTGACAATTTACCCCCTTGCACCCATTGCTCCTCAAGTCCTGCACCCCACTCTGAAGACCTCCCTGCAGTGTTGCTGATGGGGCTCTGAGCTGTCCTCTGCTCCCAGCACCACAGGAGGATACAGGCAAGTCAGCCCAGCAGCTCCACCCAGAGACAACGAGTGACTAGGTAAAACTGAACAGAAAAGCAAGTGGGAGCTTCACTGCTACGTGACAGCAAGTTCAATCCCTCCAGTGCTGGCTGCTTGGACACAGTGCACTGACCTGCTCTGTGCGCAGGCAGGCAGCACGGGGAGGGCAACTGCCCGTGGGAGCCACAGGCCACAAAGCTCAGTGTTTGTTACAGACATGACAGCAGACACGACGTGGATCACGATTTCGAACGAGCAGATTACATGTTCAACATCTGAAAAAGCTGCAGCGCCCTCTGATGCTCTTTCTGGCCTGCCTCAAGGAGCAGAATAAGCGGGCACTGACACTGCACAAGCCATGTAACTGTCACCCGGGACCAGGGCCCCTCACACTTGGGTGAAACTCGCCCTTCGTCTGTCCAGCTGCACACACCTGCACGTGCAGCAAAGTGGCTGTCAAATTCAGTCCTTATAGCAGCGACTTCACGGCACCAGTGCAAAGGACCACTCCAGTCCTTAGAGCACAGCAACTGAAACACAAACACACACGCATAGAGCACAGTGTTGAGGGGCTGTTTGCACAGACAGTAACACTTATTACACACCAGAGACTAGGACAAGGAACTTCTCAAAGGAGCACACACATTAATTTCCTGCCTGGGCTCTCACACACCGAAGGAAACGCACAGAGAGCAAGCGCCCTGATGCAAAGACTCATTCTCTTCTCTCCAACAGCAACCAAGGGCTGAACTTTAGCTCGAGATTTAGCAGTCCTGTTAAGATTAGCTCGAAAGGCTTTTCCCCTGCAGCCCCTGTAATTTGGAGCCGTGAATGCTGCGTGCTTATGGGGTGCTCTGCGTTCTTCCAGGTGTAGCTCCTTCGTGCTAAGCGGGTAGCTCCCCACCCAGCACGTCCTCACTGCAACACGCTGGGAAGCTCAGCTAAGAGGTGTGCAAGCACTACAGGGTCTGCTGGAGGGGTTCCTCTCGGCTCCAGCGCAGCAGAGGTATCTCTGTTTCCTAGAAGCCTCTTTACACCACTGCTTGCTGCGTGCTCTCGAGGTCACCCTGGTTGAGAAACCGAGGGGAGCTTCATTTGGCAGCGGCACGGATGCTGCCTGAGGGTGTGGGGAATAAGACAGAGGAGGAGAAGGAAAGAAGAGACAGACGGGTCTTCCCACTGTCCCTCTTGCCTGGAGGGTTAACAAGGGAAAAGTAACCAAAACAAAAGCCACGCTTGAGTGCTATTCTTTGCGCTTTAAAAGAATATTTTCTTAAAATATAAAAACCATCTTCCCACTGGAAACCACTGGAACGTAAACAATAAAAAGGGCATTTGGGGAGGAGAAGGGACAAGAGGTTTGAATGTGCTTTCAGGCAGCAGCCCTTGCTAAGAGCAACAGGTGCCTCCATGGCCCTGTGCTCACCATCAGCCCTGTTCCTATGGCTCCTTTGCTCATCGAGAGTTCCCCAGTGGGTCCAGACTTAGGATTTGGCAGTTAGCAGTTTGCAGCAAATCCTAGCTGGTAGCTTAATCCTCTTCATCCTCACTGATGTCATAGGTGACTGCAGACTCGTTCCTGGAGCGGTTGGCCGGCGAGGAAGGAGGAGTCTTGGTTGAAAAGGGCCAGCGGAAGGAGGGAGACGGGGAGCGGTCGTGCGTGGGGCTACTGCTGGGACTCTGCTTTGGGCTGATGGCCTGCAGCATCCGGCCCTTGCCCTCCTTCAGCATGTGTTTCTAGTGATGGAAGCAGGGAGACAGTTAGCATTGATCAAATGGTCATGGCAATGCACACTACTTACAGCTTGTGTGGCATCTGGAGGTGTTGTGTCCCTTCAATGCTTCACGCGGTATAAGAGCAGAAAAACCCCAGGCACCGCTCTAGGCTTTGGAAACTGCACACACTGTCATCGCCCCATTTTTAAGCGCTTCTAACATGAGGTGCCTGTGCTATTTACTCAGCAGCACAGGAAAGCCTGGCAAACACAAGTAGCTTCAGACTCGTCCCAGGACAGTGATGAAGTGACTGCCAGTCTCTTGGCTGCTCAGTGGCCTGCAGGACACAAGCTGGAGTTCACAGGCCAGACTGTGGGACATGGGGACTCTTCACGCCACAACCGAACTGGCATTATCCAGCTGGCAAGGGGGAGGGCTCCCTGTAAACAGGTTGCCCAAGCCTGGGACAACTTGCCTGGGGAGAGGACTGGCAGCACATCGAGTACTGCCATAAAACCTGTGCTCTGCAGACCATGGATGCCAGAAGCCCTACAAGGACTGTCGAGCTCTCCAAAACCCCCTTTCCCCAGAGCAGCTCCTTACCAGCGCGCCTTCTGGGCCAAACATCTCCAGGAAATTGCCGATGAACTCTCGGGACTTCTCTTCCCACTTCTGAATGAGATCAATACTCTTCTCCTCCACTTTCTGGACAAACTCCTTTGACTTCTCCTCTACATCTTTCACTCTCTTTTTCACCTTATCCACACGCTCCTGGAGATGGTATTTCTTCTCCTGTACAGCAAGTGGTGGATCACAATACAGCTCACCAGATCTGAGCAGTGACCACCTCTGCTCTGTGCTATTACACTGAACTGCAGCTTAACACTCAACATCCCCATTAGTCTTGTGACACTTCTTCCCTACA
>NW_010428461.1:7793-14225 GCF_000710305.1 Buceros rhinoceros silvestris
CTTTGTCGCAGGCACTGGCCCAGTACACAGAGCGAGACTAAACCCAGAGATAAGTTCTATCTACCAGGAGTGTATGAAAGAGGGAAATATTTATATAATATACAGATTAGATTTGAGAGACCTGCTGTAGGTCTCTGCATATCATGACAGCACAAGTCTTTTTGCTGGGTGTTTTTAAACAGCGGCAGTTACATGCCAGAGAGGCCAAGTAGTTATTACCTCTCCTGTTTCATTTGTTGTATTTAAAAAAAATAAGCACAGTATCTGACTGACTTTAAAAAAAAGTTTACTACTTTACTTCCAACATCAGACGTGCCTCTGCCATGTGTTCTGCGCGTAGGCTGGAATTGCTCAGCACAGGATCAAAGCACGTCTTCCCTCCTACCCAAGCACTGCTGCTCCTGCAGCTCCAGGAAGGGAATAATACACTGAGAACAGGACGAAATTTTATCCTAACAAATGACTGCACCTTCATAAGGTGGTTGAGGGAAGAGGAGAGAGCTGAAACACAGAAGCTGCTGCCAAGAACAACCCACACTTCAGTCAATTCAAGAAAACAGGCAATTCACCACACACACCGTCCTCCAGCTCTTTCAACAGGTAAAATGTCCCCAAGACGTTTCTGACAATGGAGCAGTGTTAGCAAAAGCCCCGTTCCTCTGGGTGGGTCCCAGAGGAATTCAGGGGCAGAAGTTGTCTAATTTCTACTTCAAGGACACTGGTTTGGTGCAACTGCTTAGCTCTGCAGACTGACCTTTTACTGGCATATGGCAGGACTGTCCTACCACTAGACAAGACTCTACATCTCCACACTCCGTAAGATTCTGCTTCATGCGGTTTGTGGTGAGACACACTTCAACTCACGTTTATGAAGCTGACGTTGAGCTCCTTCGCTGTGTAGCCCCGCTGCAGGTTCCGCCTGGCATAAACATCATAGTCCCGCACAATCCGGGTGATGATATCTGATGTCGAAATCCCCTCAGTCCTCTGAGTTGGTGCAAACATGCCTAAAGTGGGGGAACAGGATCCAGGACAGCTGTAACAAGACACATGGCAAAAAGCTGCCGCCACCTCTATTAGAAAACAACCTCTCCTGCCAAGAGCTCATTTCCTAACTGTCCTCACACCAGCACATCTTTGTCCTTGAATGTACAATACCAGGGTCTTCCTTTCTGGAACTAGGAGGAAGATTTAAGTAAGACCAAAGCATGTCAAAATACCACGTCTTCCCATGAAAAGCTCTTTGCTTTAGCTGGTTTGAAGACTGTTGACTACAATCCACTGCATATAGAACAGTGTGGTGACAATGGACAGGACAAGGGGTCTTACAACTTAGTGGGTGGAAATGTAATAAGCTTTGGTGGCTGGGTTTGGATAGATTTAAATCAGCTGCAACCCCACTGAATTTACAGCAAACAGCTAGAGGAGCTGCTCTGATAAGCTCATGAGATTCTCCATTTGTGAGAATCTGTAGTATTTATTCAAAAGATTGCTGTCAATTCAATCCCAGTTACTAGACTGGAAGTAGGAATTAATGCTGGGCAATGCTTGGCCTGGGACATGGAACAGTCCCAGCCTTCTGAAGTGCAGCCCAAAGCTGGGCTGCTTCTTGCCCCCAGAGCCTCCTGGGCAGACCTTGTGCCCAGAGGGGCCCTGCCACCTCCCCTGGCATAATCCTGAAATACAGGGGCACTGGAGAAACTACAGCAGATCTTTGACTGGAAGCCCTGCAGAAGCTGACCCAGACTCACCTGCTTCTTTTATATGCTTATAAACATCATCGCTGCCAGCAGAAGAATAGGGGATGTCATCATGTGCAACAAAATCGATCTGAAAATTAAGCAAGTCACCATTTTATCTTGAATGTGCAGGTCTCCTGCTTTCCGTCACAGGACAGTAACTTCTTGCTCAACACCTCCACACAGGGGTGTGACAGAGCACAGCAAGACACTTTCCTCAGTTGAAAAGCAACACAGAGCAGACCCAAGTTCTCACTGGCAATTGCCTGTCAATTGTAAGCACACGCCAGAGAGGAAAGGCTGGGACTAAGGACAGAGCTGTTTTAAGCTCCATCGGGCAATGGCTTTTTAATGGCAACAAGGGTAAACTAAGGAAACTCCTCTGGAGACTCCTTCACGTCTCAAAGCAATTCAACAGCTGTTAGAACTCCTTTCACTTTATCTTAACCACTGATAAAAGCCTTTCAAGAGAGCTTGCCTGGTCTCCTGCTGCAGGGAAGTTGATGTAGATTTAAGCTGCTCCTGCTGTAAGCAGAGAGTTGGACCAGACGCCTTCCAGAAATCCCTTCCAACCCAGGCTATCCTCTCCCCACTGTGTTTCACACCAATCTCTAGCCAGCATCAACCTCTCCTGGAACAGAGAGAACCCTCTCAGGCTTTTTTTCGCCTTGTCACAACCTCTACCTTTTTTTTAACACTACCTGCCATCACAGCAAATGCTCCTAGTCTTCCAAGAAACCCACTCGATTCCCATAACCCAGTTCATTCTGTATTTAAGGAGTTTCAACAGAAATGGGTTGCTCAGGCAGATGCCGCCCCCAAGGATGAATCCTTGCTGTAAAGAGCAAGCACAGACAGAGGCTAATCAAGATTCGGAACAGATGAGACGTCACAAATTACCCTGTGCTCTGCCAGGAACTCAGGGGTGAGCGTCCATGGTGCATTTCTCACCACTTCGTCCACATAGCGACAGTGCTGCACAGCGTCGTATCGCTCATTTTCGTTCATTACCGTGAAGCCCTTGAAGTTATGGGTTAGCTCATCGCTGCAGACTGAGGAAACAGGCAGAGAAGACTGAGATTGAGGTACTTACCCCGGTGCTTTACAGTAAAAGACCCTTGCACTCACCCCTGCTAATCCAGGCAACACCAGCTGCTGATGGAGGCTGGCACAGGCACCTCCAAACTCAGCCCTTCCAGCCACAAAGCATCAGGAACAGGGAGCGGTGCAGGGCACTAAGCTCAGGAGCAATTCTAGGCAGGCTCTTTGGGGGATTTCTGCCCAAGCTGGTGACCCAAGCCCAAGGTCTCTAGACCCTACAGTGCTTACCAAGAAACCCAGACCATACAGAAGACAAACTCTCCTGTATGAAATGGCACCCAGGGGCCTATTGGGCAGAAATCTGCTTTTACACTGATAGAAGTCTCAGGCTTGGAAGCTAAAGCCCATGAAAAAACCCCAGTGCCTAAGCTTCTGACTTCATAAAATGTCATACCACAGTTCACTTCTTGGAAGCTTGTATTAAAACAAAGGGTGAGATCACAGCAAATCAAATTAGTTTAATTATTACATTCCATGAGAAAGCAAATGAACAACTCCTTGTAATGTGTAATGTAAGACATGGAGGAGGGAGTTTTATTTGGTTATCAGACTCCAAAGTAAACAAGGCATTACCAGTCTCAAAGGTATTGGACGTATTTATGTTCTAGACAAACAAATGATAATGAGCGGGTGAGATTGCTCCCAGCTTGGAGCTCATGTTCACTCAGGCTGTGACCTCTTGTCTCAGCTCCTGGGGCAAGGCGAGCAGTTCATGGCCCTCCCCCTCCTCACCAGTCTCCCCGAGGCAGACAGCATGGTTACATACCTTGCTACGCTAACATGGTAATAGTTACACCTGAAGTTATTTTCCCATTTGCTGTACAACGTTTACATACATGGGGATGTCTTTCTGCCTGTGAGGTTTCTAAGCTCAGAGCGTTTTGTAGGTTGGAGTGACTATTTCAGCTCCTCTCTCTCCCTCCCCCTTCCAGACACTACTATAGCACACACAAAAAATGCAGAAGTACCACTATAAAAATGCCCTCAGCAGCGAGTGGAACTGTGATAAGGAGACAAACCACACAAAGACATCATGACTGCTTCACTGTAGCATCAGTTTTCTTTTGCTTCAGGAAGCTAATGGTAGTTGAGAAAAGCAGTTACAGGTGTTCTCAGGTCTGATACTTCAACGTCATTACGCAGCCTGAGCAGAGGTCACTTCCTATGGACAACATGCACAGCCTGACACGGGGGAAGGTACAGGCACAGCAGCACCGCCTGGACAGAGGCCAGTGTAGTACAGCAGCCAGAAGAAAGGGGTTCATTATTCCTGTTATGTTCTTGAAGGAGGACTGGCTGAACACCTCTGCTAGATCTCCTCGGGCAGTCAGCAGGGTATTCCTGCCATCAGCTAAAGGCTTTTGAACCCAGCAGTCAAAACAGGGAACTTTTATCTGGAGAAGCTGGGCCTCCCTGACTTGCATGTGGCCAGGGACATGCCCACGGAACCACCGTGAACTCCGTGCTCCCAGTGGGACCTGTTTGACTTGCAGGGCGATACAGGCGACACAAAGCTCAGTCAGCCACAGAGGGACTGTTACTCATTCTTTAACTGTCTGCTTCAAGAGGCAGATGCTCAATTGTCCCCAATATATTTTGATATGTGCACCTCGCTGCTATCTGTCACAAAACAGAGGGGTCATATTAGAGTAGCACAATCAAAAATCTTTTCTTAAGCACTCATTTGGTATAGGACACTTTTCTGCAGACGTATCCAACTCTCAACATAATGCAATAAGACTCCAACATTTGGGACAACTGGCGGCAGCGAGAGCCACTGAGGTCATAAAGACAAAACTACTCCTATGCCACCTGTATGCACAGCCACAGACAGAGGTGAACTGCTCTACGACAGCCAAAGTCAGCAAGGTCACTCCTTACCTCCGACAATGAGGTATGTGTTTGGGAAGAGGTTCTTCGCTTGCATCAAGGCCCGGGCATGTCCAGAGTGAAACAAATCAAATATTCCATCGGCATAAACTCTGACAGGGCGATCCACTGTGCCAAAGGGACAGAGAGACATTTGTGAACATTCCTTCCTGGAGAAGCAGCTGCTGCTCATGCCTGCATTTGGAGACCTTCTGAAACTCATGGGGTTGTTGCAGGAAACTGGCAGAATGCAGAGCCATGCCCAGGGAAGATTTGTGAAGAGAAAGGGCTGGGCTCTGCCTTCCCACGTGGGAACAAATGCAGCTGAGCACAGCCATGTTCGAAGACAGACTCAAAGCCTACCACACATCCACTGACACAAGGTGAAGGGAGGCCAAGGGGAAAGCAGACCCTGAAACGTCTCCCTCCTATAGCTATCCAAATGCATCATTAACTTTTTGCACAGCAGTGAGCTACCAGAGAGAAACGCGCCCAAATGTTGTGTAAGAGCCTGATTTCCCCCTGCCAGCCAGGAAGGCATCTCAAGACCTCTGCAGCCTGCTGCCACAGCTACTAGTCTGGCTGAGGGACCAAACTGTTCTGATTCCCCACCAGCACCATCAGCTCCCCCAGAGCCATGGAGTGTACGGCTCTATCCAAAAAACGCTGCTGGGCTACTTGAAGAAAAGCAGATACAATTCTCCTGAACCACTGGCACTATCAGCTAAATCCATACACAAATAAGGAGGAACAAAACTTTCATCAGGCTACCTCTGCCAGGGGATATTGTAGCTCAGCTCTTGGAGGTCAGCTCAGAGGTAAGGTGAGAGTCCAGCAGTGCCACATAATAGTAGGAGGCTCCCTGACTTCTGGTCTCCTGAGACCACACAGGACTGCAGTCCTCTTGCTGCTGGTAACAGAAAGCCACACATTCTCGGTATCTGACACCCTTGGGAACAGCCAGCTGCTCTCTGGCCCAATTCAGGCAGACAGGCTCAGAAGAGTGGTGTGAGCAGAGGCAGTGAGAAAAGGGCAGAGAGAAGACCTAGAAGAGAGCTGAAACCCCATGGGTCTGGGCAGGATCCTGAAGACCTACAGACAGAGCCTGGGAGGCAGCA
Source organism: Buceros rhinoceros silvestris (assembly GCF_000710305.1). NCBI lineage: Eukaryota > Metazoa > Chordata > Aves > Bucerotiformes > Bucerotidae > Buceros > Buceros rhinoceros. Next base: position 13,621 of record NW_010428461.1, read on the forward strand.
AGAGGAGAAGCTGATGCAAAGGTAAGCTTGTTACATTCAAGCTAAGCAGAGGAGTCAGTTTGAGGACAGCCTCTTTTCAGCCTCCCCTTTGGACTTGCAAAGAGAACAGTGTTTCTCCCAGCCTGGTTTAGAGAATAGAAGGAAACATCTGCATGGTGGGGCTGGCCTTCTGTGTTTAACCACACTGACGTTAATTCAAATCCAGGCTAGGATTTGAACAGGAAAATTCTGTACAAAGATAGACGTTGGTTTTACTCGCCCATTTCAAGTTTTAGAAAAGTTGACTTTTAGAGTGCTTAACTTTAAGCTGTCTCAGACAAAGCAGTACAGAAAAATGTCCAGCTCTGATACTACTCTATAGCTGTCAGCGGCACAGGAAGAGCTAAATCACAATTATCTATTTGCTTCAAATAGCCTTACTGAAGGTGAAGGTACAGCTCCTCACACACACAAGCTTCAATTTCAGCGGTACTGGCAGGCACAGTTTCACAGAGGAACAATTATCTAATCACCAAAGCATGAACTAAGTCATTAGCTGCAAACCTGGTCCAACACACAAGGCTGGTTCAGTCTCAGAGATACCACCATCACAGCCCCCCCCCCCC